>NC_140126.1:66097637-66302117 GCF_964035555.1 Netta rufina
ACAGAGGAAAAATTGAGAGAAAGAGAATTGTTCTTTCTCCATTCTGCCTTATCAGCTGAGTAACTTTCTATAGCTTTTGCTATACAAATCATCCTCCATACAGACAGCAAGAAAGTTTCCTTTTCACGCCCATCTCTGGGACTAAAATTTAAGTTTGTTCTCTGCTGCAGACAGATTTTTCTCCTCCTCCTCACTACCGTGTGCTGTGTGCCTGCCGGCTCTCCTGCCTTACAAATCCACTTCACAGTCCAGGATGTTCTCATCGTTAAGAGTCTGATGTTATCAGCAACCATGGAGCTTGTCAACCCCCATGGCCACACTCCCACATGTAACATATTTCAATATCTTGATATATTCAATCAACTTTAAAGCAAAACAATAGTAAAATTAATTTAGTAATTTTAGTAATCATTTAGGCTTCCTTCAGTTTGGTAGAAAGGTATATGCTCAGAGAATTGAAGGTTTACTAAAGAAAAAGTAGTATCAATACCAGAAAGTCATACTATTTAATTCTGAAATTTATCATTTTTTTCATTAATGTTCAAGATCTCATGTAAGTTGGAAAGTATCTCAGTATGGGTTTTCTTTTCAGAAAACGATAGCATAGAAAGACATTAATATATATATAATTAAGGCAACTGTCTGTTTAAGATATTCTATAAATCACAAGAGGAAAGAACAAAAATGAATCAAATTGGATTTGACATTTTGTCCAATGTCTAGTACAATTATTTGTTCTCGTTTTCTTTTTTTTCACTTCTGGCTACAGTTATTTTTACTTTCAGCTCAAAATTTGCACTCCACAATAAGACAGCATGCTACAACTGCAGGCAATGTCACCGACTTAATTTGGATATCTATATGAGGCAGCATTATTTATTTATTTATTTATTTATTTATTTATTTATTTATTTATTTATTTATTTATTCTTTGTTGGGAGGAGAGGAGGAAGATGTGTTCATATACTAACCTGTAAAAATAAAGGTACTTTTCTTTTTAACTTTTGACTGAATCAGTGGCAAATATTTATGAGAGAAAATGATAGAAACATATTTTGCTGTTTCTTGGCTCTGAGAAAAGTAATGTTCTGACACGATTTTTGTTACCCATTTGTAATTATTCCACTGTTAAAATATTCAAACGTATTATTGACTTGAAATCAGTTTTGCACTGTTGAGTGCTTCTTTACACTCTCCAGTACTGCAAAGCAGTATCAAAGCTAAATCAGCACAGATAATGTTTGAGTGACCTAGATTCATCATAACATCTCCTTTGTTTCATTTTGTCTACTGACAAAAGCAGCCACAAATTTGGAAATTTCCTAACCTATAGAAATGCATTTGTTTGAGCAGGTTCTGACAGTTGACCAGAGAGAAAGAAGAAAAGCAAACCTAGTAGGGTTTCAAGGCTAGGAAAATGAAAGACTTTTCCCGTTTTTTTGTTTGTTTGTTTCATGGCAGTGTAAAGGTGCTTAAGGTAGATTTGCAATTCTGCCCTTTTAGTTCTACCCTCTTAGTTCTGCCCTTTCAACAAGAGAATTATAACCGTAAATTACGTGCCTTTGAGAATTAATTCAGAACCCACATGCTATATTTCACTTGAAACTAGAACATGTCATTTTACTTACTGGAGTTGGAAATCTGGCCTTATGTATTTATAGCTAAGTTCTGTTTATTTCAGCAAGAGTTTTTATTTCTTTTTCTGATGTTAGGAATCTGTGTTCAAAATATATGTTAATGTTTATTCCCTTTCTTATGAGAAAACACATTATTTCATGAATCACAGAATCACAGAATCACAGAATTTCTAGGTTGGAAGAGACCTCAAGGTCATCGAGTCCAACCTCCAACCTAACGCTAACAGTCCCCACTAAACCATATCCCTAAGCTCTACATCTAAACGTCTTTTGAAGACTTCCAGGGATGGTGACTCCACCACTTCCCTGGGCAGCCTGTTCCAGTGCCTCACAACCCTTTCAGTGAAGAAGTTCTTCCTAACATCTAACCTAAAACTCCCCTGGCTCAACTTAAGCCCATTCCCCCTCGTCCTGTCACCAGGCACGTGGGAGAACAGACCAACCCCCACCTCGCTACAGCCTCCCTTGAGGTACCTATAGAGAGCGATAAGGTCACCCCTGAGCCTCCTCTTCTCCAGGCTGAACAAGCCCAGCTCCCTCAGCCGCTCCTCGTAGGACTTGTTCTCCAGGCCCCTCACCAGCTTCATCGCCCTTCTCTGCACCCGCTCAAGCACCTCGATGTCCTTCTTGTAGCGAGGGGCCCAAAACTGAACACAGTACTCGAGGTGCGGCCTCACCAGAGCTGAGTACAGGGGGACGATCACCTCCCTAGCCCTGCTGGTTACGTTGTTCCTGATACAAGCCAGGATGCCGTTGGCCTTCTTGGCCACCTGAGCACACTGCTGGCTCATATTCAACCGACTATCCACCATCACTTCCAGGTCCTTCTCTGCCTGGCAGCTTTCCAACCATTCCTCTCCCAGCCTGTAGCTCTGCTTGGGGTTATTGCGCCCCAGGTGCAGGACCCGGCACTTGGCCTTGTTAAACTTCATGCAGTTGACCTCAGCCCATCGGTGCAGCCTATCCAGATCCTCCTGCAGAGCCTTCCTACCCTTGAGCAGATTGACACACGCACCTAACTTGGTGTCATCTGCGAACTTACTGAGGGTGCACTCGATGCCCTCATCCAGATCATCGATGAAGATATTAAAGAGGACCAGCCCCAGCACCGAGCCCTGGGGGACGCCACTAGTGACTGGCCTCCAACTGGACTTGGCTCCATTTACCACGACTCTACTTTGCTACTGACATCTATGACCCCATCTATGTTCAAGACCATTATACAGCAAAGTAGCTTTTGTTCTACAAGCATGTGTTACGGAAGGTCTAGTTGTGGTATGAATAAGTGGATGCAAAAAAAGCTTTGGTGGAGTTAGTGTGTATGAAGACTGTATTTTAGCACAAGTTTGCACAGTAGTAACACTATTTTTGTTTATATTTGGACCTGTTGTTGTAGGGTCTAAATGTTTTGAAGCAAAATTTTAAAATCTAGATATACTGACACAAGTTTCAAAGCACTTTATATCTCAAGGGTAATCAAATTTTGCACATTAAAGAATAAATGCAGTAGTAGCTTTAAAAAAAAAAAAAATCTCAATGTTTCTCCAAAATACTTTACCATGTTTGATTTTATTAAATATTTCCTTCTAAAATTATTAGTGTATAATCAAGGATCATAATCACTTTACTTCCAATAACAAACAATTAATGAGAGGTAAAGTCATATTGCTGAACTTTCATTTCCTGTAAAGATCCTGTGTAAAGATAATGAATAAAGATTTCTGTTGAATATATTAAGTTGTGCAATAGTACTATGCAATAGTGTCATTACTAGATGAATATGAAATTCTTGAGTTATGAAGCTATGGATGTAAATTCTCAACTTCAGAATAACAGTTTATTTTTATATTTGTAGGCTGCATTTAGGAAACTCTGACAACAAGTTATTTCACAATAAAATATGAGTGTAATTTCTGCACTTAGAAAATCAGTCTAATCAGAGAAATTGCATATGAAATGCAGAATCTTCTGTGATGAAAAGTTTTATGACCAACAAAATCCATTTTCCTTAAGATGAAAACATACATCTAGTTAAAATATATATAACTTATAATGTATATATATATGTATAAAATATATATAAATTATATATATAGGACTGTTGATAACTGCACCATCTGGTGACTGAAAACAGATTTTATTTGCCCTTCTTTTACTAATCTATCCAAGGAGATAGGTTATTTACACTTATTCTTCATAAAATCTGGATCACAGATAAACACAAACATAAGAAGTAAGCAAACATATTTAAATATGATTGAAATTTTGTTCTTTAACCAAAGTTTCCTCTGTAGAGTATGAGTTACTCTGTTTAAATAAGTACTACATGAGCTTTAACAGGAATGTCAGACCTCATAATTTCTGAGTTGTTTACAGTGTGTACTGTTAGTGTACACGACAGTCAGCTGTACTGAGGGGTGCAAATCCTATGTTGAGACTCAAAGCTTTTGGCAGGAGGAGCTTCCCATTTAAGTATTCAAAAAACCTGTATAGATGTTGTGAGAATGAAATTTCAGTTTTGCTTGACAGAGAAAGAGTAAGAGTTTTCCATGCCACTGTGGAAGTACTCTGATATAAAGAGAGAAATTCCGATAAATCTCATCCAATATTGAAATCTCAAAACATACATTGGAATTTATGTTTACTTTGATTTCTTTCAGAAGTTCTTGGGGCTCTCTACCCTTTCTGGTTTGGTATGCTAAGGAAAAATACTCTTGCTTGAACCTATCCCCAGATCAATATGATGCTTCTGAGAAGCTCCAAGTGATTTATGGAATCACAGAACCATAAAATCATAGAATGTTTTTTGGTTGGAAAAGTCCTCAAAGATCATCCATTTCCAAATCCCCTGCAATGGGCAGGGATGCTTTCTACTAGACCAGGTTGCCTAAAGCCAGTCTGGATTTAAACTTCTGACCATCCATTTCCACATTATTATTTGGAATAAGAGGATAGCAGTCCTGTGAGCCAAATCATATAGCTTTTGAGATTCATTAATCATTATTTCTTACACATTGTTTTTTCAATATTTAAATTCATTTGGAAACAGCTCATAGGATTATTTTTTTTCTAAAAAAAACTGTGATAAGAGAGAAAAACATGAAAAAATCTGTTTAAATAATAAAAGAACTGACACAAATTTATGGTGGTTCGAACCTCTACAACACACAATGACAAGCACAGACTGAGAAATGACACAAACTGGACTATTCATTTCAGATAACTAGAATGCAAGTGGATTGAACTTGTTCAGTCATGTGCAAACTTATTCTAACTGGCAGTCCATTTTGTGATGGTATCTCAACTATAAGTGCATTTGCTAGCTTACAAACTAGTGAAATGCTTGCTTATGGACTTATGGATGATCTTTTTTTTTTTTTTTTTCTTTTTTTTTTTTTTTTCCCTGCTGTTTGCAATCTGGCCATGTATAAGAACAGAAGCAACTGAAGGCACTGAATGGACTGAATGGAATACACTGAAATATAAATAAGTTAAACAAAATGACACATTCCAGAGGTGTGACAGAATTCCATATGACTCTACTGTAGTCAATATTGTAAGCAAAAATACTGTGATATGTGGACCTTATGTCAAAATGTATAATGTCAAGTACATGTAAAATAATGTTAGGGAGGTTTTTGCAGGCATTGATCTCAGTTACTTCAAAAAGTCCTGAAACTGTATTATTAAGTCCTTCTTTCTTCTGAAAGAAGGTCCCACCTAAAACCAGGGTGGTCTCAAAACCCTCATTGGTGCCAGGGGATAGTTTAGGAGAACATACAAACAACTGAGAAATAAACACAACTGTGATGACTGGAATATTTCCTGGCATGACCCAATTTGCTAAGTATAGCCTGCAAATATAGATAGATTTACCTGTGACAGTATGTTTGATCAACGTTTTAACAATGGACTTAAATTTGGTCCAGATATTCAGATGTGAAATTAAGTATCAGTCAATTAAGTGTCAATTTGAGGCATCCTTCCAGAACTTTATTGCTCACAGTAACATTAATAATTGAGTATTTGTGTTGTAGTATAATTCTGATGGCCCAGGAAGATCAAGGCCTTGTATCCTCAGAGCTATGCAAACTCATAATCAGAGACAGTTTTCCTATTGAAGATGTTACAGACCTTTTATTAAGGAAGCTGAAAGTCATCACTGTTAACTATAAAAGGATATGAAAATGGTTGTCATTTACTACAGGAAGTTCTGCACTTGTGAGACATAGATCCTGACTTCACAGCCATAGCCATACAGGGTCCAGCCCTTGTTTTCAAAGATAAGAAGTAAATACAATGCAAGACATTGCATCTGACAATTAAATTCCATGCTGAAATATGTCATTAGGACCCACATCTGATGAACGGCCATAATAAACTACGTTGCTAGGTGTGGCAGTTCCAATACATGGTGATATGATTTCAAACAGATATTTCATAAACCTCAAAAAATAAAGGAAAAGGGAAATTAAAGTATTTTCTATTTGTTCATTCTGTGTGTAACAGTGATTTTCATGGAAAGCTTTTCTAAGGACAGAATTTCTGTTATGACAATAGGAATGTCACAGGAAAGTCAGTAGTAGTGAGGGATGTCTTTACTTTGCCATCTTGTCATTTCATACTGTGCACATGGAAGCAAAGACATCCAAGATTTTAGTATTTTCCCAGAGTCAACCTTCTCCTCAGGTTTGCCTATAAGTGTTTATTTAATTCCTTAAAGGAGTAAACCTTCCTGTATCCACATCAGGGTTATAACCGCATTTTGAAATACTCAGCAAGCATGAAAAGTAAACTATACCTTTGTCAACATTCATTTTCAGCATGTTATTGTTCATCCATAAGGACAAGAGACTATCTTCTTTAAGTCTTTTATGTTTTTCTGTGATTCCTCTTTTAAACTGTAAAGTTTTGTTTATTGTGCTCCTCCCCACCTGCTCCACCCCATATAGTTTATAGATCAAGTGGAAAACAGAACAACAGATAAATGAGAATGCTTTGATATGAGTGTGGATTAAGAGAAGTAGAGCAGTCTTTTGCAGGTATAAGCCATCCTTATGTCCTATCAAAACAGCCACAGGACATATATAGGACAATATGACATATATAGGACAATAGGACATCCTTATGTCCTATTAAAACAGCTTTTCTGCTGGGAGTACAGACTTCTTGGTTTGAGTTACATGTTCATTTTGCTCCCAGGTGTGTTTTGCTGCTTTATGCCCAAGAGCTCCCAAAAGCTGCAACAGGTCTTGTGCACATTCATGCCTTTTCTGTGGAAAGTGGCTCAAAATGTATCTTTCATTGGGACTAAGAGTAAGGGTAGTGCTTGTCTGATGCTTAGTAATACAATGAAAAGGAGAGGTTTTGCCAGTAATAAACAGGGAATTTAATGCATGTGCAAAGCTTAGCCCACACTGTCTGCTTGGATGCAGTTTTTACTGCAGGGATGTAATAAAATTTAAAAAGAAAAAAAAAAAAAGGCAATGAATACAAGTTTGTCAAAAATTAATTTCATAGCTGAAAAGGTCAGCATTTTGAATGAACTATGAGACTGCACAGTATTATTTTTGAGAAGCAGATATCAGGTTTTATAAATTCAAGCTGAGACTCCATAATAGAAATTTATGAAAGGATTAAGTCACAACAGCAGCAAACAGAAAAAAAATATATATAAAAAAAAAGGCAGAAATAGATGACAGCATCTGGTTAAGGAAGGAAAAGGAGTAGCCTGTTCCTTTCCAAACCACTGAATGCTTTAGAACTAATATAACTTTCTTGTTACCAGTCATTGCAGTGGCTTGATATGAAATATTTTCTTTTTGATACTGACATGGGATCTAAAATCTAATTTCACTGTGCTTGACTTTGATAGCATTTTCCTAGCTGTTAAACATAAATATCCTGGTATCTTTTCCTCTAGCAATGAGTAGCAGAACATCGGTGTATCAGAAGTAGAAACAAACAGAAAAAAAGTCATGTTGACCCTTTCCTCCATTTCCGTCTGTTGTAGCAGAACTCTAAGGTTTTCTAGAGGAAATTGGAGAAATTTGCTCCATCTGATGCCTAAACATTCTCCACTGCAGATAGAAAGTACAGGGTTTTTATGAATGTTTGCAACATTTCTGCAGCTATGTGTGTGCTGAGAACAGTATGTAGTTCTATAATATAAAAGATAAGATTTAAAAAAAAAAAATAGGAGAATTGTGAGGAAGAACTGGTTAGGTATTGGATGACTGCAAAAGAATGCATTCAAACACATGAAAAGAGAAAAAGACATACCTTTTCTGTGTTTAATTTTTATTTTTCCTTAATGTGATGGATGGTACTACTTTTTACAAAACCTCTTGCTAAATTTGAGAGTTTTGTCTGAACACATATTTCCAGAAATTTTTACCCTCTTAAGGATTCTGAAGTAGTTTAAAAAACATTTAGCAATTGTTTTTTATTTCTTATCAGATGGGAGATAAGAAAGACGGACTTCTTAAAGAAAAAGTAAAAAAAAAAAAAAAAACAACAAACACTTCAGCATTGTTGTCAGTGTATCCATTTTTGTATGTAACTGACATATGAAATGACAAATAATACATTTATATGAATCATATAGATTCTATTAAGCTCTTGCTCTAAAGATCTATGTGTTACACAGACCTTGATATACTTATGTTTAAATACGTTTGTGTGAGAGTATAAGTGTGCAATGAATGAAATCTAGAGTGGAATCTGGATTCACCAAAACTGCTAATATAATCAGCCGTAAGTTTTTGTTTGTTTGTTTGTTTACTTGCTTTTTTTGTTTTACCATCTTATAATTTCATTATTCTTCTCATTTCCTGGATTTTTTAAAAAATATTTTTACACAGCTCAGGATCAGAAATGATCCTATTGTGTATGGAAGATAAATATTATTTGTAAGTGATGAATAACAAATGCTAAAAATGATCTGTCTCATTCTCTTGCTTGCAAGTGAATTCAATTACTAGGTAGGCTACTACTATCAAAGATGATGAAGTGTTCTCTTAAGGCCACATATCTCATGCTGGTGGTGCAGAATAAAGCTTGTTCCATATGTCTCAAGTGTCCTTGGTCTTCTTTGGGCCAAACTATTCCTTTAGATTATTAAGACATATTTCTTTAGAGCAAATGACCTCACAGTTCCTGAAATAATTAGAATGGATGGCTCATGCTTTTGGAGTGTTGCAGCTTGACAATAAAAATAAATGTTGCATATCCTTGTGTAGCATGAGGACATGCCAAAATAATGTTTGAAGGACTGGTTTACAGGTAACAAAGGTAACAAGAATTAAGCTGTATTTTAAGCATCATCTAAAATGAACTTCTTATGCCTGAATTTGTACTCACAAGGAACTAGATAGCATATGTGATGCTGTGAGAGGGTTGGTGGAAAGGGGACTTGTATTTACCAAAACAAATGAACTATGAAATTTGGTATTGTCAGTGTTTTTCCTGTAAACTAGGGGCATAGTTTTTTAACAAAAATAAAATAAAATAAAATAAAATAAAATAAAATAAAATAAAATAAAATAAAATAAAATAAAATAAAATAAAATAAAATAAAATAAAATAAAATAAAATAAAATAATCTTTATGAAGCAAAATCAGGAAAGCTTTACCTTGAACTACTAATTTTAGTGACAATTATACGTCATGTTTAATCAACAATGTAACTGTGTATAATACTTGAATATATATTACCACATCTAAACCTGCATGTGCAAAGAAATTGATGAGATGAATTGTAATGTATAACAAGATGTTATTGGGTGTAATTTTACAAATGTTTCATCGCATTTTTCTTCTGTAGTGTAGTTTTGCCTCTTTGAACAGAAACAGACATCACCAAAGTTATCACAATATTTTAAATAGACACTTGCAACCATAACAGTTAATTAAACTAAGATGCTTCCCAATCCATTGCTATTCAGTTAATAATTAAGTAAGTGCATTTGTGGTTAATAGAGAAATCTGTTGCAAAAGTTGTCATTTTCTAAATACCACTACAAAGCAAAGGTACTGACAGTAACCAAATTCCTTCAGATTTTAAATAGCTGAGTTACTTGCTGAAGGTCTGTGATAGCAGCTAAAAAATATGTTTTAAAAACTCACGTATTATAAGTAAGAGTAAGAAAAATAGAGATTATCATTCTTTAATAAAATCTGCCAGTTTAAGTTTACTTCATACATTCAGAATAAAAGGCTGAATTATGAAAATGGCCACAAAATTTTCAGCATTTTTAATTTGTAAGAATGATACTGTTTTTAATATAGTTTTATTAAAATCAAAGACGTATTGATGAAACTACAAAAATGTCCTTTTGGTTTACTGAATTGATAATAAACAGCTTCTTAGAGCCCAATCACTGCTAAACCACATTTTACGTAAAGCTGAGTTATCCCCTTAAAAGTTACAGTTGCATGTGAGAAGAACTACTCTACAGTGGAGTTTCTTGGGACTGCCTATCCTATGATTCAACTGTTAATATCCAATTTCCTTTGCAAATCCAAGAAATGAAAGTTATATTTCATCATGTAAAATATTGTGTAGATAGAGAGTTGATGACATTTGGAGAAAATAAATATTTGAGTTCTTGCTTACAGGAAGCAGTAGATCATATTAGGTTAACTCAGTTGAATTTTAGCTAAATTGAAGTATTTTCAGTTTGTTTAAATTTGATAGTACTTTTCTTCCTGATAGCTTGTGAACTTCACAAAACATGAAATACATATATGAGGGTCCCTTCAATTTTATTGCAAGCCAGCCTCCCTTTCTTCATACATAAGTAGAAAACTGTGTTAGCTAAACATTGTCAAAATGTTGCTAAACTAGCTAAATTTGTTGAATTTTCAGATTGCTTGGAAGGCGAAAAGGTATCTGCTATGCTGTGGAAGCTTATGAAGTAGCAGATTTATTTAAAATAACATATCAAATCAAGCAAATAATTAAGTTATTGGATTTTTCTAGGAAAATATTTGTTGTAGAAAACAAAACAAAACAAAAAAAGTTTCCACAAGGTAAATGATAATATTTAAACCTACACTAAATACATTTTAATAAAAGTTTAATTATATGACATAAAATGTTTAATTTGAATTAGTTTAACAAAACTTGGAGGTTTTAATCACTGTGTACGTAGTAATTTGGAGAGGCTTAGAAAAGCTGCATGTCTTTATCAGCAATGCAGACTTTTTTCTGACTGAAGTCTGTAAGAGCAAGGGAACTGCATGTTTGGGTAAGCCAGATATTGTCTGATCAAAAATATTTGAGATATTATTAAACGGTAACCTCTATATGTTTTTAAAAATGTTTGTGAAAGTGCAGTGTATTTTTCTGAAAGAAAAATATTAGATTGCCTTCACCTCACAATCAACTGCCTTTGTCCTCATGGGGGACATCAACTTGCCAGACTTTAAATGGGAATATCACACAGCTGACACAAGCAGGTCCAGGAGGTTCTTAAGGCACCTTGATGATAACTTCTTGGTGCAGGCACTAAGGGAGCCAACTAGGAAAGGTGCCCTCCTAGATCTGTTGCTTGAGAACAGAGAGGGTTTTGTGGGTGACATGGCAATAGGTAGCTGTCTTGGTCATAGTGACCATGAAGCAGTTGAGCTTAAAAGTTTGGGTGACAGAAGGAAAATTGCCACCAAAACTTCAATCCTGGATATGAGGAGAGCAGACTTCAGGCTGCTCAGGGAACTAGTTAGTAAGGTCTCCTGGGAAACTACTTTTGAAGGCGTCAGAGTCCATCCATGCTGGTCAGTCTTAAAGCACTGCCTCCTAAAAGCACAGGATCAGGCAAATCCAAAATATTGGAATTCAAGCAGGCTGGGCAGAAGGTCAGTTTGGCCTAGCAGAGATCTTCTTCTGGAGCTTAGGCATAAAAGGAAAGTGTATGGCTGCTGGAAGTAGGGTCAGGCAACAAGGAAGCCCTAAAGGAACTGTTCACCTTTGTAGGAAGAAAATTCATGCAAAGCCCCATTAGAGTTGAAGCTGGCCAGGACTGTGTGAGACAATAAAAAGGGCCTTTCAAAATATGTGAACAGAAAAAGGAGGACCAGAAAAAACATAGGTCTTGATGGGAATGGTCACCTCAAAACAAGGACATAGGCAAAGCAGAGAAATTTAATGCCTTCTTGGCCTCTGTCTTCAACACCGATGATGGGCTTCAGGACCCCGGGTGCTCTGAGATGAAGGACCATGATGATGGGAATGATAAACTCCCAGGCAACCCTAAATGTGTGTGGGATTTGCTGCTCCACGTGGATGCACACAAGCCCATGTGGCTTGATGGGATTCATCCCAGGGTGCTCAGAGACCTGGCTGACATGATCTGGTTGAGGGCAGAAAGGCTCTGCAGGAGGATCTGGATACACTGGACTGATGGGCTGAGGTCGAATGTATGAAGTTCAACAAGGCTAAGTGTCGGGTCCTGTGCCTGGGGCACAACAATCCCAAGCAGAGCTACAGGCTGGGAGATGAGTGGTTGGAGAGCTGCCAGGCAGAGAAGGACCTGGGAGTGATGGTTGATAGACGGCTGAATATGAGCCAGTAGTGTGCTCAGGTGGCCAAGAAGGCCAACAGCATCCTGAATTGTATAAGAAGAAGTGTGGCCAGCAGGGCTAGGGAAATAATTGTCCCCCTGTACTTGGCTCTGGTGAGGCCGCACCTCGAGTTCTGTGTTCAGTTTTGGGCCCCTCACTACAAGAAGGACATGGAGGTGCTTGAGAGAGTCCAGAGAAGGGCGACCAAGCTGGTGAGGGGTCTGGAGAACAAGTCTTACGAGGAGCGGCTGAGGGAGCTGGGCTTGTTCAGCCTGGAGAAGAGGAGGCTCAGGGGTGACCTTATTGCTCTCTACAGGTAACTTAAAGTAGGCTGTAGCGAGGTGGGGGTTGGTCTGTTCTCCCACGTGCCTGGTGACAGGACGAGGGGGAATGGGCTTAAGTTGTGCCAGGGGATTTTTAGGTTGGATGTTAGGAAGAACTTCTTTACCAAAAGGGTTGTTAGACATTGGAACAGGCTACCCAGGTAACTGGTTGAGTCACCATCCCTGGAGGTCTTTAAAAGATGTTTAGATGTTGAACTTAGTGGTATGGTTTAGTGGAGGACTTGTTAGAGTTAGGTCAGAAGTTGGACTCGATGATCTTGAGGTCTCTACCAACCTAGAAATTCTGTGATTTTGTGATTCTGTGATTGAAGGACCTTTCACAATTATTTTTCAATGGTCTTGGGAATCTAGAGAGGTCTCAATTGACTGGAAGCTTCCACAAGTTGTGTGAATTTTCAAGAAGGGCAAGAAAGAAGACCCTCGTAACTATAGGTCCCTTAGTCTCATGTTAGTGCTTGGTAAAAATGTGGAGAAGATTGTGATGGGAGTTACAGAAATGCACCTGAGAGACAATGCAGTCATAGGTCACAGCCAACATGGGTTGATGAGGGGTAGGTCCTGTTTAACACAATTTCCTTTTGTGATAAGATTACCCATCTAGTCAATAAAGGGAAACCAGCTAATATAATATTTTTTGGATTTCAGTAAAGATTTTCATACAGTTTCTCATAGGATCCTACTGGACAAAATGTCCAGCATACAGCTAGATAAAAACATCATATGATGGGTGAACAATTGGCTGATGGGCAGGGCTCAAAATGTTATGGTAAATCAGGTTATACCAGGCTAGCAGCTAGACACCAGAGGGGTCCCTCAGGCCTCCATCTTAGGGCCGTTCTTCTCAATGCTTTCATAAACTATTTGGATGTAGGACTAGGAGGTGTTTTTGAATTTGCTGATGATACTAAACTTGGAGGAGTTGTTGACTCTGTTGAAGTTGGAAAGGCCTTGCAGAGAGATCTGGACAGACTGGAGAGCTAGGCAATCACCAACCGCATGAAGTTTAACAGGAGCACGTTAGGCCCTGCACCCGGGAAAGGGCAACCCTGGATATACATACAGACCGGGCAACAAGACGCTGGACAGCAGCCCTGCAGAGAGGGGTCTGGGGATTTTGGTTGACAGCAAGCTGAATATCAGCCAATGGTATGCCCTGACAGCCAGGAGGTCAACTGTATCCTGGGGTGCATCAAGCATGGCATTGTTAGTCGGTCAAGGGAAGTGATTGTTCCCACTCTACTCTGCACTGGTGCGGCCTCACCTCAAGTACTGTCTGCAATTCTGGGCACCACAGTACGAAAAGGATGTGAAACTGTTAGAGATTGTCTAGAGAAGGGCTACAAAGACAGTGAAGGGCCTAGATGGAAAACATAAGAGGAGTGGCTGAAGTCACTTGATTTGTTCAGCCTGGAAAAAAGGAGGCTGAAGGGAGACTTCATCACAGTCTACAGCTTCCTCACAAGGGGGAGTGGAGGGGCAGGCACTGATCTCTTCTCTCTGGTGACCAGCAATAGGACATTGGGAATGGAGTCAAGCTGCAACAGGGAAGGTTCAGAATCACACACAGAATCACAGAGTATTAGGAATTGGAAGGGACCTTGAAAGATCATCTAATCCAATTCCCCTGCCGGAGCTGGAACACCTAAATCATGTCACACAGGAATGCATCCAGGTGGGTTTTGAAGGTCTCCAGAGAAGGAGACTCCACAAACCCCTTGGGCAGCCTGTTCCAGATTTCTCTCACCCTCAGCATAAAAAGGTTTTGTCTCATATTTAAGTGGAACCTCTTATGTTCCAGCTTGCACCCATTGCCCCTTGTCCTATCATTGGATGTCACCAAGAAGAGCCTGGCTATGTCCTTCTGACACTCACCCTTTACATATTTATAAACATTAATAAGGTTAACCCTCAGTCTCCTCTTCTCCAAGCTAGACACTCAGCTCCCTCAGCCTTTCCTTGCAAGGGAGATGCTCCACTCCCTTAATCATCCTCGTGACTCTGCATTGGACTCTGTCAAGCAGTTCCCTCTCCTTCTTGAACTGAGGGGCCCATAATTGGATGCAACGTTCCAGATGTGGTCAGGCTGAATATCAGGAAAAGGCTTTTCACCAAGAGGTTGTCTTCACACTGGAACAGGCTCTCCGGGGCCATAGTCACAGAACCAAGCCTGTCAGAGTTTATGTTCTTAGCCATGGTCTGAGTTTCTGATTATTGGGTAGACCTGTGTGGAGCCAGGAGCTGGACTCGATGATCCTTGTGGGTTCCTTACAACTCTGGTTATTATATGGTTCTATACCTTACATACCTGTCTTAAAAATGCAAGTGGAAAATAACTCCACACTTGAAGTGCAGCACTGATCCTCTCCATTGCAGGGTTTTATAAGATACATATCTGTGAAGGGTTCATTGTTTCTAGTTTTCCTTAATTGTGTTTACTTTTCATAAATTTTAATTTTGTTGTTGTTGTTGTTGTTGTTGAGTTACTAAAAGCTACAGGAGATTTGAAAGAGGATGTGTTGAACATTATTTTCTCCAGGCAGATCTCCTTCAAAAGAGAGATTCAAACTTACCTGTTCTCCTGCACAACATTTACTGCAAAGGGACATTCTAGGGTAAAGGACACAAATCCCAGCCCTTATCATCCTTTTTATTTTTTAATACTCTTTCTCTGCAGCCAGACCATGTTTTTCCATGTCTAAACATCTACTGTATTATACTGGTTGGCTGCAACATGCTGATTTTAGGCTGCTGGGTATTTCTAGCTAACATGGCAGACTTTTCAATAGTTATACATGTACATTGTGAAAGACGAGAGAAGGAAGACTTCATGGGATGCGGTGGTGTGACCCACACCACAGCCTTGACTGGCGCTACTGGAGATAATGTATATTGTCAGAGGGAGAGAGGAAGGGAATCTAGGGGGCTCTAGGGGCATCTTGTAATTCTCTCACAGTTTTCCATTACAGCATTTGAGCTGTCAAAAGCTTTGCTCTAGGCTCACAGAGCTCAATTCAAGCATGGGTAGTTCAAAGCTTACTAAATTCCAATTATGATATCACACAACTGTAAACTTATTTAGCATGCATGATAGTAACACAACTGCTTTAGAGTGAAGAGCTATAATTAATCCCTCTATCCACTGTCAAGTAAAAAGTTAAAAAAAAAAAAAAAATGGAAAGGAAGGAAAAGGAAAGGAAAGGAAAGGAAAGGAAAGGAAAGGAAAGGAAAGGAAAGGAAAGGAAAGGAAAGGAAAGGAAAGGAAAGGAAAGGAAAGGAAAGGAAAGGAAAGGAAAGGAAAGGAAAGGAAAGGAAAGGAAAGGAAAGGAAAGGAAAGGAAAGGAAAGGAAAGGAAAGGAAAGGAAAGGAAAGGAAAGGAAAGGAAAGGAAAGGAAAGGAAAGGAAAGGAAAGGAAAGGAAAGGAAAGGAAAGGAAAGGAAAGGGGAAAAAACATTTAATATTTTTTTCATTCTGCTAGAGAGATAGAGAAAGTTATTGTTCTCTAAATCACAGCTATTACACAGTGTTATGGGGGAAAAGTCTTTCCCTTTAGTTTCCTTACAGTTAGAAAAGAAAAAAGAAAAAAAAAAAGTGAAAAAAAGTCTCTAATTATTCTTTCAAACTCAAAATAGATTAAAGAGGAAGTGGTATTGTTTTTATACACTGCATAATAATATTCTTCAGATTATATAAAATCCCATTCTCTTTATATTTATTTACTGTGTCAACACAAAACTGTCAATGTGGTTTTGATATGGTTTTGGCTTCAGCTGTGATCCCAGATTTTGTGCAGATAACACAAGAAATGGTCAGTGGTAGAAGAGATGACAGCATGAAAGACAGATTTTATAATTTAATTATAAGGATTTTGGATGAGGATTTAATAACCCTTGAGCTAGTTTGGATGTGACTTCAGCACAACTTTGATGAGGGCAAATAAATGTGCCATAGTCTTATTTGGCAATTGTAGGTAGGTAAATAGGATCAAAACATGGCCACATGGTTACACTAGTGAGAAAGAGACACCACCTACTTCTATTTTTATTTTTTTTAATTGAATTCAACGGTAATCATAATAGCCAGCTCAGAAATTATTTCTCTGCAGTAATCACTTTATCACTAATATTTGATATATAGCAATCCATGCTCAAAGACTTTGAGACAATTTTTGCTTGTCTCTGTACTCAGCAAATATGTTTGTACTTGTGCTACTCTGTCTAGAAAGTTCAATTTTATCTGCCTCATCAGATGAGGAAATCAAAATCTGACCAGAGAAAATCTCTTTCAATTTACAAATCATTATTATCACTGTCCCAGAAATGACCCTTTGAATACATCAGGCCAAATTCCGCTCTTGGTTATTCTGGTCTGATCCAAAAGAAACCGCAGCAACTCCAGCAGAGCAGCCCTTGTTCCACATGGACATACCTGACTGCAGTGCATAGCTCATCTCACTGCCTCCAGTGTTTTGATAATCAAAGCTGAAATGGCAGAATTGCATTGCTCAGTGATTCACCACCTGCAGTTGTGGGTTTTGTTTTTCCTAAGTGGAATGAGAAAAGCTTTATGGATTGAGACTTTGAACCAAAGCTTTCTGCTCAGAGGTTTTTGTCCTATGAGGACACTGTGCTGTCACCAGTGTCTCTGGTCCCCTTTGTTCTCTCCCCTCAAATCTGGTACAAAACATGAATCCAGCAGCAGTTGCTTTGCACAGCTTGACAAATGCTTCTTTGTTTTCCAGCTCAAGAATTTTAGTTTAATAACTCTAAGCCAGGTTAAGGTGATCCAGATCTCTCTCTTTTGGGTAGGCTTCACCCAGCATTCCCAAACAACAACAGTGTCAGGTTGTATTTGGAGAAAGACCTATGCATAGGAAATCCTATGGGAATAAAATAAAATAAAATATAAAATAAAATAAAATAAAATAAAATAAAATAAAATAAAATAAAATAAAATAAAATAATAAAGATAAAAGATGACAAAAATAAAAATATAAAAAAAGATAGAAAAAGACAAAAGATAGATAAAAGATGAGATAATAAAATTTAGAATTGTAGTGAACAATCTGTAGTTGTTGTGAAGGACAAATGTCTACGCCTAATGTGAATGCTGTTGTACTTCAGAAGTTTCTTTTTATTTAGCTGATATCTTGTCAATGATGGTGTGTAACAGCTATTTCCATGTGAGATGTAGTCCTAGTGTAGTCCTAAGTAGCATTTCCTACTCAGACACAAAATCTGGATTAAAAATAGCCCAGCCTTGGGAATTCGGATTCCTTGCTTACACTGGAAAAAAAAAAAAATAATAATAATAATAATAATAAAAATAAAAGGCAAAATTCCAGTTGAAATCAGAACTGTTCTCAGCTAATATTTCTAATATTTACGATCAAAGTCATTTTAGTTTATTTGTTTTTCTGTGCCTCCTCAGTCTAATTACTTTTATAGTTATACTAATATTTCTAATAAAACGTATTGCCTTTGTTCACTGACTTAGTCTTATGCATGTCCTTATTACAGCAACAAGCAGCCACTGTAATATGAATCATAACCAGAAAATCTAAGTACAGGTCAATTTTGAGCCCATCACAATTGTATCAATGTGACAATAAAAGTCATTATATCTTGTCTGTCAATGTGTAATTTCCACATCCGGGCACTTGTCCCTAAATTCAAAAGCTGACTCAGCATCACTGGATGATTCATCCAGCCTGTTTCAGCAAATGGAGGCCATGTCCAGGCAGGGTTTGGTGTGGACCAAGCATGGGAGGAGCATGGAAGAAGCTCTTTGCTCGCACCTGAAAACCAGATACCCCCATTCTTCTGGAGGCAGCTCAACCGTCTTGAGCTGAAACCATCAGATATAAGCATACCAAGGGATCTCAAAACTTTTCTTCTTTTTCACTTGTATACAGACTGCCGGCAGCTGCTCACTCCTGAGTTGATGACACTTTATTTTTCCCTGTCTGTTGTAGCAGCTTGTTTACTGTATTACCAAAATGGAATGAATGAGGCATTATAGAAGAAAATAGTCACATTAGAACCATTTAACATTGTTATCAGGGCATCATTTCTCCCCTGTTGATTATAACCCTCCAGTTATTGAACTTTATTTAACATCTTTAGCAATAAATTTTGGAATGTGAACAGTTTGCTGAGGTTATCATAAAAACAACAGAATATGTCCATTTTAAATGATTCCTAAGTGGAGACCAATAGCAATAAAAAATAAAGCTTGCAATATGTGAGTTTAATAGCATGCACAGGGGAGTTCTGTGTCTTTCATCCTTCCACTGGATTTTTCCCAGTCCCTTCTAATATTTCAACAAATATGAAAAAGAATGTCTGGACTGGGCAAGACATTTTCATGTCCTGTTGTGTGGATAAAAGGAAGGGAAGGGGAAGGGGAAGGGGAAGGGGAAGGGGAAAAACGGGAAGGGGAAGAAGTTTTCTGACCCAAAGAAACACGTGCTAAAGCAAGACAAAACAAAATTTTACAGGATGTTCTAGACAGAAGAAATTAAAGCAATGAGAATTAATGAGCTTTGTAAAGTTATGGCATTTATAAAGTGGGTTTTAAGGAAGAATCATAGGTGGCTTGTTACTGTAAGTTTCTTTATTATTATGCCTAATAGTAAAGAAAGTGTGAAATGGGTTTGTGATATTGCAAATTAAATTGTATTTGACCTGTGACAATTTCATACCTATCTCAAGCTCTCATGAAATTTTTATTGAGCTGCTGAATACGATTGTTTTGCTAGAGTCCATTTGTTTCCTTGGATACAATCAAATATTTTGATAAAATCACATTATCTCCCAATGATGAAATTAACTAATGTCTGTAAATCAGTTTTTCTTATAAGTAACCTCTAAACAAAAGGACTAAAATTCTCACAGATATGTGGGTGCATGTGATATTTATGTCACAAAATATTTGTGCAATAACTGCGGCTCAAATACAAGGAAACTTCTCTTGTCCTTGTTGGGAAGGGAAGGGGAGGGGAGGGGAGGGGAGGGGAGGAGAAAGATGAAAGCAGTACACTGTCATATAAAGGTCAGTTTTTAAACAATTTTCTAAATGGCAAGTCTAGAATTGAAATCAAAACTAACAAAAAGTAACCAGTTAAATTGCCTGAGTACCTTAACAAATTACATGCAGAAAGATCTTTTCATATAATAAAAGGGGGAAAAGATATTTTCACAGCTTTTCTTATTTTGTCTTTAATGAAATACTCAGGAGAGAAAGACAAAGAGCTTTGTTTTTCCTAGATTTTTTTTTTCTTTCTTAATATTTGCATCACTAGCTCTGAGTCCCATGTAAGAGCATTTTGCAGATTTTTCAGTGTGACATATAAACATTGATTCTGTTTCACATGGTTCTGTTTAGAAAAAGCAATAATTGCACAAATGCATTTGCTAAAAGATTTCCTCCAAAATACTTGCTAATAATAATAACAACAATGGTAGTAGCAGCTAAAAGCTCTGTGAAAAGCAGAAAAGTTTCAAGTGTTTTCGTGGCTGCTGGGGAAAGATGATTGTTTTCTTATTTTATTTTGTTGTTATTTTAAACATCATTGGTAAGTATTCATTGGAGATGTTTTTTCTTCACTTAATCTTGAAAACCAATATAAACTTTCTTTCCTGGATTCCTGAGAAAGTTAATGGACAACCTTAAAAAATATAATTTTAAGATAATATTATCAAAGATTGCAAATCTTCAAGATTTCACAGTAATGAAACATAATTACATGGAAGTTAACAGTTTTGCCAAGGTTAGGAAAATACTCATTTTGTATTTTGTGATATTACTATTTTGTGATATTACATCACCTTTTCAAAACTATTATTGAAATAAACATAAATAAATTACAAAAATAATTAGAAAAATAGCTTAAGATTTGGCTACTCATATACATATTACACTGTATTGTTTTAAACAACTGTCGTGATTTAACCCGGCCGGCAGCTAAACACTCTGTTCTAACTGAAACCACGACAACAACTTTCTCAAAGTATTCTTTAATTTGTATCAATATATATTGGATAACAAATTCTGTATATTTTAAAAATAAATTAAGATGATATAACCTGAGTGAGCTGAAAACATTAATTTTTGAAATTTTACTTTTACATCAAATTATTTATTGTTTCTAATGAGCAACTGCAGTGCAATTTCACAAATGAATTAAAAAAAAAAATCAAACGAAGTATTTTCCTTAATATTTTGAGTTCTTAATAGAGTTCTATTTCAGAGCTTTTAATATAATTCTATTTTGCTTTTTTTTATAAAAATAAATAAAAATTAAATAAAAATTTAAAAAAAAAAAAAAAAGAGAGAGAGAAATAATAACACAGGAGTAAACCAGTAAACCTTGACTGGCTATAGTATATGTGTTTGTGTACCATAGCCTGGAATTGAATACGAATTCTGGCCAGTAGCAGGACTAAAGTATTAAGACAGAAAATAAAGGTCACTTTACATAAATGAATATCCCCCAAAATGCTATCTTCATTCTCTCTGTTTTCCATTTTTTGTCCTCATGTGTGGTGTTTTATGTCCTGGGATTGCTCTTTTAATTTCCTTATTTCATAAGTTACTTTTTTATATATATTTTTTTTCAACAAAACATCTTTATACACAATTTTGTCTTCACCTAACTACACAACAAGAAATTTCTATGATTGGCAATTACATGATTTTGCACTAACATACTATGAAGTCCAGCAAATTGCTAATGAATGTTGAAAATCTGATGCTAAGTCAATGTTAAATTTGATAATTTACAATCTTATAATTATTACAGTGTGAATCTCAAAACCCTGATGCTGGACTCCGTGGAATTCATTCTGATTAATTCACAGAGCCTAGGACTCGTTTGTCTTTTGTTCCTCTCATAATTTGCTGTGCATTTGAACACAGTCATAAGTGTTAGCTCTCTCATACCAATTATCTTGGGAAGCCTTAGAAAACCTTGAAATATAGTGTTGCTCTTTCCTTCCAACAGTATTCAGACCTCAGATACTATGAGGCTTTCTACCTTTTTTTTTCTGATAAGAGTATTGATTACTCACTAATGCACATTAATCTGGGTATTTCTCATTTTGCTGGTAATATACTCCTTCCAAAGCATGAAATAAACCATCCATCTGTACTGCATTACCTTTTTCAAAGTAAGTCTGAGGCACTTCTTTATTGTGTAAACTAGTTATCTAGAAAATTGCCATTATTTTAGAAAAGAGCAAATTTTTTCAAATTACATAAGGCTTACATGTTCTTAAGGGTACTTTGAAAATGATGGCTTTTCCAAAAAAAAAAAAAAAGAGTCTTAAAAGCATTTACAGGAGGTAAAAAAAATAAAAAAAGAGAGAGAGAGAGAGAGGGAGAAATAAGGGAGGGGCCAGAAGAATCTTTTCAGTAAGGAAAAAAAGAAAAAAAAAAAAAAGAAAAAAAAAAAAACACTTTATTTGATGATATTAAATAGATATCAAAAATTACTGTATTTTAAGCTTCTCTTCGGTAATCTACATATTTTCTTCATCCTTTTAATTTCTGTCTCCATAATGCCCTTCCTAAAATTATTGCATATAATATAATTTTGACTGTTTATTTGAGTGGCTTAGAAGACTAATAAGAAACAGTAAAAGAACAGGTAAGGAACACAAAAAGAAAACTGTATGGGAAAGAAATATGGCACTCTGAAAATGTTTGACTCTGATAACAAAGATGGCTTTGGTATCTGTTATGATTAAAACATTGCAGCCATATTACTCTAAAAAGTACTTTCAGAAAAGAGGATAAAAAAAGAGGATGTATTTTTTTTTTGCTGCACTGCAAAAAAACTAACTTTTCCGTATTTAAATATGAATAATTATCTTTCTCAGTAAATCTTAGGTACACATCCAAACACAGATCACAGAATCAGAGCAAGAATGGTCACAACCACAGCAGTAACAGAAAAAAAGTAACAGAAAATTAAATGGTTCTTTGGACTCCTGTGAGTCCCACAGTACGACTATACTCACCAAATGCTTAAAGAGATGGTAATGATTTTCTCTTCTACATACTTTTCAAGATCATATTGATAATGAAGGCTCAGTTCTCAGCAATGGTTATATATGCGTTTGGGTTTTATTCCTGGGACTCTGAGGACTTAGAGCAGATGGTAAGCATTGTCAATAAAACATATTATGTTAATTTATTTCATTTTAAAAAAAAAATCTAAAGAGACATTTTAGAAGCACTTTGTTCTTTTTGAAACTGCTGCTTTTGATACACAATCTCCACATATCACTCTATATTACAGCAGTTTAACTGGTCATCAAAAAGAAGTAAAATGATGATTAACCTCTTTACTAAATGTAGGAATATATTTCTGTATCCAGAGGGTAAATAGAAAAGTAACCCATAGCAGGAAAAGGGCTTTGGATAAGTTGTTTTCATCTCAGCTCTGTATTGTACAAATTGGAGAAGTCTGCCAGTATAAATGCTTAAGCAGAAATCACTAATGTATTTTGAGATGAGGATATAAGAGCTCCATATCATTTTATGTAATGTCTTCAAATGAGTGCCTGCCATAAAATGATGAGTACTGAGTACTTTTAAATTACTATTAAAATTGCCTGAAGGCAGATCAAACATGGTTGGTGCCAGGAAAGCTATGCCATCCAACTCAGGTAGGTAATAACTATTTTTTTTAAGTGTGCTGATTCCATCATAAATATTTAATCCAGTCTTAGTAAACGTATATATTACTTGAGATTTTGTTATTCTTCGTTCCTCAAAATCAATTCTCTCTTCTCTCCCACTGTTTTTATTACAGACATAGTCTATGTAGTAATTTTCCCTGAGGAAATAAGTAACCATACCAGTCATATTCATGATGAAGTTCATAGCAAATTTGTGGCAAACAACTGGGGTCTGATAGTATCCTTTTAATTGGATTTTAAATGATTAATAAAAAGCCTGAAGTCCCTTAAACATTTTTGAAACTTCTGGACATAAGCGATAATGTAATTTGAAATTGACACAATAAAACAGTATTGGTTTCAGCTAATCATGAGAGATCAGATTTCTAAATAAATTGAAGATAAAGGTATCCTAAAACAACATTAACAAGTTTATTAATTTATTTTACTTTGATTAATGTATTTATTTAGTTTTGTGTTCTTTTATTTTTCAGCTTAAACCTTGGAATGGTATCAGATAAAATGTTAATTTAACCATAAAAATCAAATAGAGCTCTTTGAATATTTATTAAAATAATACTATTATGCTAATCTGAGGAAAATATAAATATATGTTGATAAGGCCCAATAACTCTTTTTCATTATTTCTTAGTTAAGTGCAGGTTTTACCTGTCTGGAAAGTAATCTACTATACCCTTCAACTGACTGACTCAGTGTAATTAAGACCAGTATTAATTCATTCAAAACTATCTCAGTCCATTAATTCTTCCAAGCATATTTTTACGAGTAAGGGTTTTGCATGTTATTAAAGGGTTCTTGATTCAGGCCCATTGTATATGTGCTCTTTTTTAGACCTTGTCTGCTACATTGCAAAAATAATAAAAGTCTGTGACTTTTAAGGACTCAAAGTCTGTTTTGCAATCCTTTCAGTGCAGATGTCAAAAAGAACAAACCTTTTTCTGGTGAAGTGGATTGATAAATTAAAAACAGATTTTATGTTTAAAAGTAACAAAGGTTATTTGCATGATAATCTGGAACATCTCTTTCAGCTAATATTAAGTGTTAAAAGAAAATTACAAGAAAAAAAAAAAAACACTACAACAACAACACTACAGATGGGTTATTTTAATAAAATCTATAAATGGACAGTTAAGTTCAGTGGTGACAAAATAGATGGTACAGGTGTTAACTTCTGATCTTTAAAATTATACTTTTAATTAAGTCTTTAATTAATGGATTTTTATGTGCAAACCTACTTGTTTGTTTATGTATCTAAAAGTGGGACTAATAGTGCAGTGTTTGCTGTACTCTAATTTCCCTTCAGAACAGCTGAGTCAGTTTCTCTTTAAAGCAAGACTGCCCTGAGATGTACACCACACCCCTGCTCCTCAAGTGCACTGTGGTTTTTATACCTGCCTCCACGTGTTTTGTAAACAGCATTGCATCACTGCTATATTTTTACTTCACAATGACATCCTGATCCACTTCTGCAATATAGTTGGCTTTCTATATACACCTCTTTCGATAGAATCAGTGAATAATTTGGGTTGGATGGGACATTAAAGATCATCTAGTTCCAATCCCTCTGTCATGAGCAGGGATGCCACCCCCTAGACCAGGTTGCCCAGGGCCTCATACAAAGAGGTCTTGAACATCTCCAGGGATGGGGCATCAACAGCTTCTCTGGCCAACCTGTTCCAGTGCTTCATCACCCTCTGAGTGAAGAACTTCCTCCTAACCTCTAATCTAAATCTCCCCTCTTTTAGTTTAAAACCATTATTCTTTGTCCTGTCATTGTCTGCCCAAGCAAAAAGTTGCTCTCCATCCTTCTTATAAGCCTCCTTTAAATACTAAATGGCCACAATCAGATCTCCCCAGAGCCTTCTCTTCTACAGACTGAACACTCCCAACTCTCTCAGCCTTTATTCATAGAAGAGGTGCCCCATCCATCTTTATGGCCCTCGTCAGGTCCTGCTCTAACACATTGTCATCTTTCTTGTGCTGGAGCCTGCAGAGTTGGATGCAGTTCTCCAGGTGGGAACTCACAGGGGCAGAGTAGAGAGAGACAATCTCCTCCCTCAAACTGCTGTTATCACTTCTATTGATGCAGTTCAGGATGAAGTTGACCTTCCGGGCTGCAAGTGCAAACTGATGGTTCATTTCAAGCTTTTAGTACACCAGAAACCCCAAGTCCTTATCAGAAGGGCTGATCACAATGAGTTCTTCTCCCAGTCTGGACTCATGTCTGGGATTGCCCCAACACAGGTGGGGCACTTGGACTTGTTGAAGGTCCGCATGGCCACATGTCTCAAGCTTGTCTGGATCCCTCTGGATGGCATCCTTTCTTTCTATTGTATCAGCTGCACCTCTCAGCTTAGTGTAACATGCAAACATGCTGAGAGTGCAGTGGATCTCATTGTCTAAACTGATATAGATAGTACCGGCCCAAGGATGGGCACCTGAAGGACAACACTTATCTTCACCTGGACATAGAGTCATTGATTGAACCTCTCTGGATGTGAACACCCAACTAATTCCTGTTCTACAGAATAGTCCACCCTTCAAATACATATCTCTTCTGTTTAGAGATCAGTATGTTGTGTGATTCTATGTAGAAAGCCTTACAGAAGTCCTGGTAGATGACATCAGTCTGTCTTCGCTTGTCAACTGATGCAGTCACTCCATCAGAAAAGGCCACCAGATAGGTCAGGCATGATTTGTCCTTGGTGAAGCCATGCTGGCTGTCTCAGATCACCTCCTTGTCCTGCCTGTGCCTTTACATTGCTTCTAAGAGGATCTGTTCCATGATCTTCCTAGCCACAGAAGTGAGGCTCACCAGTCTGTAGTTATCCAGGTCTTCCTTTCTAACTTTTTTGCCCCAACAACATGCATCTGTTAAGTTTCTTCAATTATATCTTTGTACGCGTTAGTGTTACTTCCAAAAAAATGCCTGAAATCTCTTTATAACAGTAGCTTTCAAACAATTTCTCTCTTATTGTGCAAATTTTGTGTTCCCCACCAGCTCATGAAGCCACATGCATCCAGTTTCTCAGTTTTCAGTGCCAACCACAAATTTTGTTAACACGTAGTATGTTCCACCATTCAACTTATAATGAGAACCTTAACATTGTACAGGACAATTATCAGATTTAAGACAAAGTTCTGTAGGACCCACTCCAGACAGACAGTCTTTCAGTTTCTGCTGTTCAATTATTTATACCTATTCTGACAAATATCAGTTCGGTGCCAGTTTTCTAGCACTTTTACTGTATCCCTTGCTCAGTTTTATCTGTGGCATAGGGTAGATAACATAAAAACCATGTTTGTGTAAATGGTATGAAAAAATGAGTATGATTTTCTTACGACAATAGAAAAACTTCTATTTATTTCAAACAGCATTGTCCATAGCTCTCACCTGCAACCTCAAGTGTCTAATTATGTTTCAATAATATTTTCAAGTAAAATGAAGAACTGGTGTGCAGCTGTGACTCTTGAACAACAGTAAAAGACCCTGTCTGGAACAGTTTCCTAAAATATAAGAAAATACAAATGAGATTTCTGAATGATCCAGCTGAAGTAACTCCTTTTCAGGGTTCATACAGAGAAAATAATACTACTATAATCTTTACGTATAGAAAAGCTTTTGAAATATTTTTCTTCTGGAACAAAATAATCTTTATTACTATACTCTGTTGTAAATATTACATCGGGGTTCATATAAAATTCTCTTGACTTTACAGTTTGACATTACATAATTATTACTGTCTAATAATCAAGCAGTTAAATACTTTTGCCTGTGACGGCTACCAATTTGTTGATCATCTAATATTCCATATCACTGAATTTTTAAAGATCCAGAAGGCATTCTCCATACTCACTCAACAGTGAAAGTTCTTACGTGACTAGACTTTTACCCACGTAAGGTCATTCTCCGTGAAAATGTAATATCTTACATACACTGATGTTGTGGTTTAACCTGATAGACAGCTCAGCAGAACACAGCCATATGCTTACTGCCCCCAGCCCTCGATGGTATGAGGGAGAGAATAGGGGAAAAAAAAAAAAAAAAAAAAAAAGGATGAAAAACTGAAAAACTCTTGCTTTGAGATAAAGATTTTAATATGACAGAAGAAGAAGGGATAATAATAATGATAACAATAACAATAATGAGAAAATAAAATGGAAAGCATAATGCCACAATGCCATTGCTCACCACCTACTGATTGATGCCCAGCCAGTCCCTGAGTGGCAGCATCCCATCCCCAGTCAAACAGCCAGGACAGCCAGTCTGGGTCAACTGTCCTGGCTGTGTCCTTTCCCAGTTCCTTAACCACCCCCAGCCTTCCCTCTGGCAAGACAATATCAGAAGTTGAAAAGCTCTTGGTTCTGTGTAAGCACTGCTCTGCAACAACTAAAACATCTGTGTGTTATCAAGACTATTTTCTTCCTAAACCCAAAACAAGGCACCATAACAGCTACTAGAAAAATAAATAACTCTACTACAGCTAAAACCAGAAAACCAGGACAAATGACATTTGGAGGGAAAAAAAAAAAAAAAAAAAAGAGAGACAATTGCTCAAAGAAAATTCAAGGTTTAATGTGTAAAGGAAATCAGGAAATTAAATGACAAATTGCAGAATTATTAACTTTTACAGCATGCTTACCTATGTGACACTAGATGTGATAAAATAAGACATTCTTGGAAGAAAAAGATTAAAGATAATAATCAATACTGTCTTACTATTTATTACTACATTACTGTAGGCCTGAATGTAAGGTCACATAGACCACATCTATTAAAAAAAAAAAAAAGATATAACTTTTTATACTTTAAGAAAAGCAGCAGATGCTTTCCTCCTTCAATGGGACTTTAAAAACCCATCCAACTTATTTCTCTTCCAAAGTTAGGGTCTTTTAATCCATAGCAATCCCATAGGGTTTTATCTAACTTCATTTCCTCTAATACTGAAAGCTCCACGGGGTCCCTAGTAACACATTACAATGGTTAGCTGTTTTTACATATGCAAAGATTTTGCTCATGTCTAGCTTCTCACTTACTGGAAAGACAAATAGAGAAAGGCATAAGTGAATAAAGTCAGCTTCCTTCACAGAGAAAGTGCCACCTATGTGAAAACCAAGAGGATGGGAGTATCAAGATATATTAAAGAAATTAATTAACTTTAAACTTCACACAACAAAGAGGAGAATACAAATGACATTAAAAAGTGTGGTTTTGGAAAGGAAAATGGAAAATGTAGGTACAAGGTTATTCTTTCTTTGCCTGTATTTGTATTTCCACCTTTTACCAATTTATAGTATAAATTCTCATTTTGCTATCCAGTTATGCCTAACATGACTGGCTAAGTCTCTTTCACTTTTTTGTAGTGGATACAAGAACTACAGTACTTCCAAAGTGTGACAAGAAGCCAAATGCCATAGTCAAGCCACAAACTGAATCAAATTAAGAAAGTATTGTAGTTTGTACCAGATCCTAGTAGGATGTGAATCTGTGGTTCTGCTGTAGTGCAATCTGAAATATGTAGAAAGAAAAAAAATATATATATTAAAACAAAAATAAGATTTGGTCATTATTTTTATTTTTGTTTCTCCTGTTAATGTGACTAATTGAGGTAATATACATTGTCTTATTTCTGTTATAATTTTGGTTAATGACATCCCAAATTATATTTCACTGGTATTGAAAGGAGTAGCACTTTGTTCCTTTGACAATTGCATTAATTATGTCTTCACTACAGTAATTCTTCTCTAATGTCTGTTTCACCGTTCATTGGATTTCTCAGTCTTCCATTTTCTTGTGGATCAACCTATAAAATAACTTTTAGAAGCAACAGTCAAGTTGGCAGAACTGGATAATGGTCATTCCCCACCTGACAGAAGTCCCCCTGGCATCAGACTTTGTGCTGTTTTATTCCTGGCTTCAAGTTCTTCAAGTTCAACTTCAAGTTCTGCAGTCCCTCTCTTCTCAAACTGACCCAAGACTACTGCATCTGCTTTCTGTCCACTCTGTTTACTCAGGACATACAAATGTCCCACACTTTCCTGGGGGACAATGTTACTGGACAGCCCTCAAACAAAACTAATTTACATTATAACTTAGCATTATAGATGAGAACTAACTAAGTAACTAACTAAATATCCTTTCTATGTTTGTATAATCTTGCTTTCTGTTCCATAAAGGAATATGCTGTCTGTCTTTGTTGTCCTATTGTAGTTTCCCTTGGGTGACTCAATTTCTTCAGACCCCTCTGATGTCAGTCTGAACATTTTTTCAGGCCTGCTTTCCTAGGGAGTGAGACTGAGATACCATCCCATTATTGAGCTCTCTCTCAGTTTCTCTTCTGAGCTCTCTTTAATGTGCTCAACTTTTCTTCTCCCTTTAAACCTGCTAACCAGGTTCCACAGGAAATTAACACATAATCTGAAAGTGAGATGGTACTTCTGTTCTGCTATATGAGCTGCTCAATTCTCCTGGAAGTGTCTCTCCTGGAATCACTGTTTTGGCTTCTATCCATTTTAGTATGGTCTTTTTGCTTAAAATCAGCTAGCCATGTCATGCAGTCTCATCATCAGATCAAATAAATCCAACTCTTTTGCAGCTGTCACTGCACTGCATATAAGGTTGTCCTGGATTTTCAAGTTGCCCAAAGTGCTCCCAGTGCTGGGGAGATTGGAGGTGACTGTGGGTCACCTGATCCCCATCACTGCAAAACCTCTAATGCATGGGAGGCATGGAAGCCATGTGAGAAGAGGGCAATCCCATTTCTGTCTATGCTCATAGGTACTTTTGGCTAGGGAGTTGCTGGATTTGCCTGACAGAGGCTCCACATCCCCAGATCCAACCAGCAGCTAGGATGAACATGCATTCCCAGTAGATACACAAACACACATACACAGTAGGCAAATCCGTATGCATATGCACATATATACATATATAAATGTACACATATGAACACCAATGTAGATTACCATAATCAGAGCACTGTCACAAGCACAAGCTGTATCAACAGTCTCATCCTCCTCCCATCTCTCACTGAGCAGGACGGATGTCTGCTAGTGGGTGGGACAAAGACATTCAGTCTACCCAGTATCTGCCTTTGGACCCCAGCATTTTACTTTTTAACCAGCCCCTTATTTTCTTGTCTCTCCCCAAACTTATCTTCAATCCCACACCTATGTTTTTTCTACAAAATATTCCATAATAAACCCTGCACAATTCCCTAACCCTACTCCTCTGCACCCCACAGTCTGCTACCTATGCCAGGTAGTGACTCCACAGGTCTGAGAGGTGCTGCAAAGAGCAATTACTAGTGACCCCTTGAGAGGGGGTAACTCTTCCCATGGGGCTATGCCCAAGGGGACAGCCCAAGGGGACCAGAGCAGAAGCTTCTGGTAGAAGATTGTCTCCCCCACCCGCCACGTTGCCTCTGGGCTATGGATGTGGATGTGGATATAGATACGGATGTGTTTAGGTATGTGGAGATGGGCCTTTTGCCACATAACCTAATATCGTCTTAGGTGTAAGTTTTGCTTAGAGAATAATACATATTCCAATGAAGCTATTCAGAACATTTCTTCTGGCTTGCAGAGAAGGAAATCTTTCATATACTGAGATTATCTTGTATAGCAAGTTTCAGGCTAAAGGGAATTTTTGCATTCAGTTAAGAGTGTAATAGAAGCTTCAGCTAGGCAAAATATCATAAATGTAATCGTAATGCTGGAGGACCATTAACCAAGAGTGGCATGGCTTGTCTGCTGTAATTTTATGCTGTTTATCAGTGTGCTGGAGTGGGAGTATAACACTAAGCTAAAGTAATTGAATAAACAAAATGTAATCAAATCACTGTTCTACAATTACAGTTTTCTACAATATTAGTGATGCATTTCAAAGTACAATGCTTTTAAATTTTTTGTATCTTATAGACAATAAAATAAAGCATATGGAAGTACAAAATGTATTAAATTGGGGAAACTGTATTAGGAGAGGAGAGGAGAGGAGAGGAGAGGAGAGGAGAGGAGAGGAGAGGAGAGGAGAGGAGAGGAGAGGAGAGGAGAGGAGAGGAGAGGAGAGGAGAGGAGAGGAGAGGAGAGGAGAGGAGAGGAGAGGAGAGGAGAGGAGAGGAGAGAAGAGGAGAGGAGAGGAGAGGAGAGGAGAGGAGAGGAGAGGAGAGGAGAGGAGAGGAGAGGAGAGGAGAGGAGAGGAGAGGAGAGGAGAGGAGAGGAGAGGAGAGGAGAGGAGAGGAGAGGAGAGGAGAGGAGAGGAGAGGAGAGGAGAGGAGAGGAGAGGAGAGGAGAGGAGAGGAGAGGAGAGGAGAGGAGAGGAGAGGAGAGGAGAGGAGAGGAGAGGAGAGGAGAGGAGAGGAGAGGGGAGGAGAGGAGAGGGGAGGGGAGGGGAGGAGAGGGGAGGAGAGGAGAGGGGAGGGGAGGGGAGGGGAGGGGAGGGGAGGGGAGGGGAGGGGAGGGGAGGGGAGGGGAGGGGAGGGGAGGGGAGGGGAGGGGAGGGGAGGGGAGGGGAGGGGAGGGGAGGGGAGGAGAGGGGAAGTTTAAAAGAAGCAAACAGTCTAGGAAGAAATTGACATGATGTTTGGTTAAATTTCGCTTATTTGACATAGCCATTTGATAGTCTAAAAAATATGCATACACTTTTGAATTTGTTTGGGGTGAAGAGGTTAACTCCTTTGGAATTTGAAAGGCAATTCTCAATCATGAAATATAAAAGAAAAAGAAAGAGAAGAATTGGAACTGAGATGTAGAAAAGCCTAAACCCTTAAGTACATCTGGCTGGCACTGTGAATAAATAAATAAATAATTAAATTCATGTGCATCATGATCAAATTCACATGCATCACTGTGCTATGCTGAGCTCCATGGCATGATGGAAGACGTTTGTGCTTTACAAGGCTCTTTGCTGCACACCAGGGTGCTGATGAAGAGAAACCCACAGTAAACAGATCGGGAATGTTGACAGCTCCTATAAGCACCATTCACGTGTTGTGTAGAAAAACAAAAAACAAAAAACAAAAAAAAAAAAAAAAAAAAAAAAAAAAAAACAAAAAAAAAAAAAGAAAACACTCTTAGTTTCTTTCACCTTTGAATAGTGGAGTCTTCTTTTTCTAAATAATAGAAACAAAGCAGCAACTCAAATGCAAGCAACAGGCTTTTTTCCAGCACACTGGCCAGAGCCAAGCCAATAAGCGATATTGTTTGTGCCTCTGTGAGAGCAGACTTAAGAAAGGGGAGGGGGGTGGGGGGAAGAAAAAAAAAAAAAAAAAATGCTGGGCAACAGCAGCTGGGAGAGAGGGGTGAGAGCCAGCCCTGCAGCCCCCACGGCAGTGCAGCAGGAGGGCAGGAGGTGCTCCAGGCAGGCAGCAGCAGTTCCCCTGAGGCCTGTGGACAGGCCCCTGGTGTCGCGTTAAGGGGTGTAGCTGATTAACCGTTACGGGCCCAGTCGGATTCAGAGTACTGAACCAGTCGGACATTAACCAAAAATGCGTTAACCGTCTGGGGGTCTGGTTGGATTCAGAACACTGAACTATCACAGATAACCACCCTCACCCTAGTTGCACTTAATGAGAGCTATCACAATGCAATCAAGTATGGTTTATTACAGCAACAGATAATCAGGTTCTTTTGGATTGCCGGTGATAGTGACTGTCTGCAAAAAGCAAGCTAGTATGCATGAAATACACAGGTGTTACAGGTGTTACAGGTGTTACAGGTGCGCAGCCTAGAAATAAACACGTTAAAAGGATCAAAGACTCTATAGAGATTTATAAGCAAGTATTCAGATCTCACCCAAAGGCATCCCAATGGGGGGGGAAGAGGGGCTCAGCCCGTCGACTGATCCCAGGAGTCAGGAGGTCCTAAGGATGTTGTATTTCCTCAGGATGGTATCTCCCCTGACAGTGGTATCTTCCCTAACATCCCCTCTCTCTTGGGCCAGTTTATATTATTTTATATCTTTTAGGTGGAGCTTGAGTGGCTCTAGTCAAGCATATCTTTGTTATGATTGGTGTAAAGTTTTCCCATCTCCGTTTAAAGTAATAGGCTCCAAGAAATTCATAGCGCATGCTCGGTGAGGGGTGGTCGCACCTTGGAGGCGGGTAGCTTTTGGGATGGAGGTGTGTTTTGGTATTATAATGATATTATAATGAGCAAAAAGTACACTAGGGAACAGCATTTGTCAAAACATGACAGGTCTTTGGCTCAGGGTGGCAAAAAGTGCAGCTTTGTGCACAAGAACAATCGAGGCCCCACCTGATTACAGAGCCTAGATGTGGTGTCTCCACTCCACTCTACGCTCCGTGCTGTTCCTTAGAGCTAGCACACCAAGTTTCCCCAGCACGATAGCATCTAAGGTTGGGAGCCTAGGAAACGCTCAGGTAATGCAGTTATGCCCTACCCTGAAAGCCTCTTCAGTGCTGTACCTTTTCCTTAAAAATGTGAATGATAGTTTTATTTTCCTAGTTACTTCAGGCAATTACACCACACCTGGTGGAGCAGTCTGTCCCCCTGCAGCCCATGGGTCCCACATGGAGCAGATCTCCACGCTGCAGCCCCCCCATGGGTGGAGGAGCCCCCGGTGGAGCAGGTGGATGTGGCCTGGAGGAGGCTGCAGCCCATGGAGAGCCCCCGCAGGAGCAGGCCCCGGGCTGGAGCTGTAGCCCGTGGAGAGGAGCCCACGGGCTCTCAGGGGGTCTGGGGGGAGCTGCCGCCCTTAGGGGACCTCTGCTGGAGCAGTTTGCTCCCGTGGTATGGAACCATGTGGAAGCAGTGCTTAAAGAGCTGCTGCCTGTGGGCAGCCCCCGCAGGCTCAGTTTGGGAAGGACAGCATCCCGTGGGAGGGACCCCACGTGGAGCAGGGGCAGGGATTGACCATGAAGGAGCAGCAGAGATGAAGTGCTTTAGAATGCTCGCAGTCCCCCATTCCCTGTGGTGCTCAGGGGGAGAAGTTGGAAGAGGGTGTATGGGGGTGAAGGTGTTTTTAGTTTGTTTCTCTATTCTCTAGTTTGTTGGTAATAAATTTGGGGATCTTATCAATGTTTACAAATACCTTAGGTGTGGGAGACAAATGGATTTGGCCAACCTCCTTTTAGTGGTTTGTAGGGACAGGACAAGTGGCAATGGCCACAAAATGGAGCACAGGAAGTTCCTCACCAACATGCGAAAGAACTTCTTAACGGTGAGGGTGACTGTCCTGGACTGGCCAAGGACATCTCAGCCTTTTGCTCCATCCTGCCAACAGGCAGGTTGAGATAAAGACAGTTTAATAAGATAGGAAAATAATAATAATAATAATAATAATAATAATAATAATAATAATAATAATAATAATAATAATAATACAATGGTGATAATAGTACTACTACTAATAATATATACAAACAAGTGATGCACAATGCAATTGCTCACCACCCGCTGACCGATGCCCAGCCTAACCCTGAGCAGTCTGGGCCCCTCCCCCGGCTAGCCACCCATATTGTTTAGCATGATGTCAAATGGTATGGAATACCCCTTTGGCTAGTTTGGGTCACCTGTCCTGGGTCTGTCCCCTCCCAGTTCTTACTGCACCCCCAGCCTGCCTGTTGGCAGGACAGAGCAAAAGGCTAAAATGTCCTTGACTTGGTATAAGCACTGCTCTGCAACAATTAAAACATCGGGGTGTTATCAGCACTCTTCTCATCCCAAGCCAAAACACAGCATTCCACCAGCTACTAGGAAGAAAATTCTGTTCTAACTGAAACCAGGACAGTGATGCAGCACTGGAACAGGCTGCCCAGGGAGGTTGTGGTAGTCTCCTTCTCTGGAGATATTCAAGGCCTGTCTGGACACCTACCTTGGCAGCCTGTTCCTAGGAGCCTGCTTTGGGAGGGGGGTTGGACTCAATGATCTCTCGAGGTCCCTTCCAGCCTCTACAATTCTATGATTCTGTGATTTCATTAACTTACCTATGCTGAGTCTATTTTGCCCATAATTATAATCTGGGGCTCTAACCTTGAGCCCTTTCCACCATATTTTCTCTCCCTTTCCAGTTTAGGGAGGAAGTGAGAGAGCAGTTGTGGTGGCACTCAGCTGCCCAGCTGAGTAAAAGCACCACATTAGGTTGCTCAGGTACCTTTTACTCTGTCGTTTTCTTCATAGACTAGGTTGAAGTTTTATTTGTATGTGTGTTTATTTATGCAGTATATGACTAAAACATGCGGCAGCTCTATCATTGTCCTAGATGTACTGCTATGATGAGATCTGATTTTATTGAATTAATTCTGTCATTTTTTGAGAACATAAGAAATATCTGTCTATCAATCAATCTATATATCTATCTATATATCTAATCACAAATTCAAACTGACGTTAGAAACTAGTTCCCAGTTCAGCTAAAATGAACAGGAAGTATGGTGTATTCTAACACTAACCCAATTTAAGTATTAGATTTTATTACTGCTTTTTATCATATTGAGTTAGTACAAAATTACAATTAGCTCTTTGTTCTCTGTAATAGGAAAAGTCCTGATGTGATTATACCTTCAGCCTGTGTTAGTGAAAACATATAATTTCAGAAATCTGATTAACTTGTTTTATACGACAGAAAACTGCTAATGTGGAAAATCCAAAAGTTAATATGATTAGACTGCCAAGAAACATTCAGTTTAGCCTTCCGATAATCCACACACACACACACACACACACAAGGGTTAGGGGGGGAAGGAGGAGGAAGAAAACACTGTAGATCCTGCAATCCTGCTGCTTCTATGGAAAGATTTAACAATCTGCAAGAAGCATGAATATATTTGACATGTATATTCATGATGTTAAGGGTTTACCTCTTATTCTTCTCAAATTATATGCTTTTTATGTAGGCATTTGTAGGGTTTTAGTTTTGATTGTTGTCATTATTGTTGTAACAAATGTAGTCATAACAATTTGTGAATAGAATCTCTTCTCTAGCACTGTATTGTCAAAAAAAAAAAAAAAAAAAGAATGAGGTCTCAGAAGGAAAATAAAGAAGAAAATTCACAAAAGTAGAAAAGAGATGCAAAGGTTCCCTCCAGTGCTTCAAATAAAAAATCAGAATTAGCTTAAGTCATGATGGACTCAGCTGCTCCAGAGAAAATTTTCAAAAAGTAGAAAAATTATAATGCAGTTTATATCCATGCTCAGAACCTCTGAAAACAGCATACTTTCTCTCAAATCTTCAATATGCACTTCCTTATCAGCAAGTTCAAATGTTTGAGCATTTGACTGTCAATTTAAATTTATGTAAATATATATAAAAATACATAAATATGTAAATATATATATATATAACATACATGTATGAATATATATATGTATCTTCAGGCTCATGAAAACTTTGATGAATCAACAGTTATAAATATCTATATGTTTGTTAATTTCTGTTTATGTTACATGACCCAGAACCACCTACATTTTCAGAGAGACTTGTCATGTTCATGCAGCACCCTCTGCTCCAACCTATGGCTTTATTCATCCTTCCTCCATATATTCTTTCTATCAGTATCATCTGATTTTCTCTTGTCTTTTGCAATCCTAATGCCTTCACTTCTTAGGAAAACAGAAAACAACAGTCTGTGTTTGGTAAACTAGATGGTCTTTGACATCAGACTTCCCACCAGATACTACAGCAGAGGAAAGATCTCCTGCTTATGAAGAATTCCCAATACTGTGTCCCAAAATTTTGAAAACACATTCAGATTTGTAGTCTAATATTCTCTCTACATCTTCTGTAATCTACAGCTTGTTTTACAGAAAAGTGGTTAAGTAGTTTTCACATTTTGTATTTTAATATTTGCTTTTTGCTTCCTGTATGTATCATTGCTCACTTGTCTGTATTGAGTTTCATATTATTGATTTCAAAGTACTTTGGAAATTTATCAAGATCACATTGAATCCAAGCATTTAATTCAAAATGCTTGAAAATCTTCACAGCGTTAACAATACAGGCACACACCTTTTTACGTCATCTAAATCATTAACAAGACTATCCATGACTTGCTAAATATTTCTTGCTATGTCAACAATAGGACTAATTACAGCTATCTATATCTATAGGACTATTACAGCTATACCAAGATATTCTGTCTTTGAAGATTTTGCTGTAACTGACTGTTTTGCCTGAAAAACAAACAAACAAAAACAATAAAAGCTAAACCAAATAAACAAAATTAGCACAAGCAGAGTAATAATGAGTGATTAAAGGATTATCATAAATAGTATTTACAACTGGTAGCAAGAAAGTTACTTACTGGTATGACCTTTGTGCTTACGTATGCCTATTTCATTTGCTTTACTTTGCCTTGTGCCCTAAGGTGATACTTAAACTAGAGTTGAGGAGACATACAGCTATATTAATGTAACAATTACCTCTTTAACTCTTGTTGACTACTGTGTATTTTTATTTACAGATATTTTTTTTTTCATTCTTCTGAGGTCTTTCTCCTAGCCACAACCAGTTGCAACCTACAATCTCAAGAGTGCTGATGTGTCTTTTGCAATACAATGCTATACCAAGAGATAAACAGGTTTCCATCGTCAGCCATTCCTAGTCTATTATTTTGGAACAAGATCAAATTTAGCTACCTGGCAGGTATTCTAAGTTATTTCCAAAGCCAGGTGTCTAGGTATATTTTATGTATATTCAAATGTACTACAAATATATCAATCCTTTTTTTTTTTTTTTTTTTTTTTTTTCCCTGCAGTCATATTATTACCGTCTAAATGCGAAATACTCTCAAAAGTGGGTTATAGTGCTAAATTGTATCAGTTTGAAAAGATGAAGTTCAGCTAAACTGATGAGGAAAGCAGTAAGATAAAAACTGTTTCTCTTGTTTGAAAATCAAAAGTCAATGCTGTATATGTCGTATTGATATATTTTCAAAGAGCAGTTTAATGAGAAAAGTATATATATATAAAGGGTATATATATATCATTGCAAATTTACATGCTGATTACAAAAAAAAAAAAAATATGTGTTTACTGATTTTTGTATTTACAAACTCAACAGTTTGCCATATCATCTAGGGCTGAGATACATCTATGACCATGGGTATGATGACAGGCATAAAATAGGCGTGTATTGGATTGTAAAAAAAAAAAGGATTGCATTAAGTGCAGAAAAATCTGCTGAAAGACAGTGATCAAGTTCTCGAAGTCTTCAGCCAGGTCTCTGTTGCCATTGCAGCTCTAAATGCAATGCTGAATTGATGGGACAAATATTACCCTTTTATTGCATTCCATTGACATACTCTTTGATTATTTTTCAGGATGAATAAAGCTTTCGAAATCAAGGATGCAGAGTTTCACACTTTGGCCACTTATTTGTTTACATAACACATCACATTTCAATGAAGTAGGGGAGGTATTAGTTACCATGAAAAAGAATAACACTAAGCCACAAAACAAAGATATTAGATAAAGTATGAAGCATGCAAAAGCATTAGACAAAATGACACTTCCAGTAGAACAATTTTGCAGTCAAATAGAAAAGTCATTCTAAAATAAAACTGATTACATATTGGCAATTAAATAACTAACACAAGATATTTGGGAACTTCCAGACTTTATTCTACTGATTGCTCTTCTCTGACAGGCAGTGGCATGAAGAAACATACTAGACACACTGCTTCCTTTCAAGTATGCTTAATCTGTGCCCTCGTTCTTCTCCATTTTTCACTTCTACACTTGTGAAAATACCATGCCACCTTATCATGAGACAGGGAGAAGAGGAAATGCAACCAGGAGTAAATGAACTGTCTTCTGCTTGGAGTTTTTTATTGACCACAGTGCTCAGGAGATCTACAGTACCTGTAGTGCAATCAATAATAGCCTTTTGAAGGAGTTTGAGAAAAGAAAAGGGTCACTGCTGACTGATAGAGAAACTTCTAAAATATACAGAAGTACAGCTATGACTTGCCACATGCACTTCAGTGCTCAACCAGGCTGTGTACATGGATTGGCTTGTACCTATTTCAGGGCACTATCACTCTTCACCAGATTGGGTATAGGACTGCATGCAGCACAGTCTGACGGAGAAAGGCTAAATATTCAGTTTAAAAAAAAAAAAAAAATATATATATATATATATATATATACATATATATATATATACATGCTGTTTGAAAAATCATTAAGTACAACAAATAGAAATTCCTAAGGAAAACAGTGAAAAACAACAGTAAGAAAGATCTGATGGAAATGACTGAAATAAAATTGAGGACTAAGTCTTGTGCTAATACAGAATCACAGAATCATTTAGGTTGGAAGAGACCTCCAAGATCACCTAGTCCAACCTCTGACCTAATACTAACAAGTCCTCCACTAAACCATATCACTGAGCTCTACGTCTAAACATCTTTTAAAGATCTTCAGGAATGGTGACTCAACCACTTCTCTGGGCAGCTCATTCCAATGCCTAACAACCCTTTTGGCAAAGAAGTTCTTTCTAATATCCAACCTAAACTACCCCTGGTGCAAATTTAGCCCATTCCCCCTCATCCTTTCACTGGGCATGTGTGAAAATAGACCAGCCCCCACCTCACTACAGCCTCCTTTAAGGTACTTGTAGAGAGCAATAAGGTCACCCCTGAGCCTCCTCTTCTCCCAACAACCCCAGCTCCTTCAGCTGCTCCTTGTAAGACCTGTTCTCCAGACCCCTCAGCAGCTTTGTTGCCCTACTCTGGACATGATCAAGCATCTTGATGTCCTTCCTGTAGTGAGGGGCCCAAAACTGAACATAGTATTTGAGGTGCGGCCTCACCAGAACCAAGTACAAGGGGACAAAGAAAGATAGGTGATATTCACCAGAAGACAGTCCCTATAACCTTTCCATCTTAGAACTGTAGAACTGTAGAATATTTGGGGTTAGAAGGGACCTTGAAGATCACTTAGTTTCAAAACCCCTGCCACAGGCAGGGACACCTCCCACTAGATCAGGTTTCTCAAAGCTCCATTCAACCTGGCCTTGAACACTTCCAGGGATGGTGCATTCATTGCTTCACCGGGCAACCTGTTCCAGTGCTTCACCACCCCCAGAGTAAAGAGTTTCTTCCTTATATCTAATCTGAATCAACTGTTGTTTAGCTTAAAGCCATTACTCCTTGTCCTATCACTACACTCCCTGACACAGAGTCCCTCCTCAGCTTTCCCGTAGGACCTCTTTAAGTACTGGAACACTGCAATGATGTCTCCTTAGAGGCTTCTCTTCTCCAGGCTGTACAACTCCAACTCCCTCAGCCTGTCTTCAGCAGAGATATGGTCCAGCCTTCTGATCATCCTCATGGCCCTCCTCTAGATTTGTTCATACATTTGTTCATGTCCATGTCTTTCTTGTGCTGGGTTCTCATGAGAGCAGAGCAGAGGGGGAGAATCATCTCCCTCATCCTGCTGGCCATGCTGCTTTTCAGGATACAGTTAGCTTTCTGGGCTGCAAGGGCGCACATTGCCAGCTCATGTTGAACCTCTTATCAACCAAAACCTCCAAGAGTTGCTCTCAATTTAGCTCTCAAAATCTTACCAAGTTTCTGGTAAAAACTATCACCTTCATACATATTTTAGCCTTATAACTAAATATAGAAATATCTTCAACTTTTCAGAAAGTCTTCGGAAACCCAATTTGTGCGAAGATAATTCTCTGATGTTTACATCACAGTATCCTTTAAAAAGTCCTTGAATTCTGTGCACCTACAATGATTGACCTCAGTAAGGGTCCTTGGGAGCTCTGAACATTTTTTCTGTAAATTTTAGACAATTAACTCCAAACACAGAATTGAAAACACAGAATTAATATCAAACAATGTGATTTATATTTAGTGTTTTTAATTAGATTCATGAATGACCTAAATATTTTGAGCCTGTGGTGTTGCTACAATATGAAGTTCCAGAGATTTTACTTCTCAGTTACAGTTGGCTGTCAAGAAAATTTTGAAGATATTTTAGCTATCTTTATTATACTTTTTAATTGCAATATTGGGTACATTTGCTTAGACCTAAAATTTTCCAAATGGATCTTCCAGCTGCATTTTGCTAGCTGAAGAGAAAAGTAGTGAAGGAAGCAGACTTTTGTTTAGTCCTCGGAGAGACTCTGTAACGTCATGTAAAATCCCTCTGCTGTCTCTTATCAAGACTACCATCCTAACATGACTGTGTCATTTCTGTTGGGTAACTGCTGTTTCAAGTCAGAAGAAGGAGGCATATTTCTCTCTACTATGGGATTAAAGTAGAGGTATGTCACAATAAATTCACCTTTTGGATATTACTTCTCTGCCAAAATTGGTGGTCATAGGGAGTTCATTTAGTGTCAAGCAGAAGGAAATTGTGACTTATTTTGTATTTCTTTCAGATTGATCTTTCTGTTTCCCTGACCACAACCATGGGAAAAAGTACAGAAAGCAAGAACTTAAAGCAGGGAAGAGTGTTTGCATCCAAGTTACTTATTTAATAAACAGCTCATGATTTTCCTGTTTCTGCTGTTTTGCCAGTACAGACTTGTGACTGCTGTACTCTTTCTGTTGCCAAAACACTTTGATTCCAAGGGAGATGATGTTCAGTGGACTACTTAATCTTCTACCACCTGCTTTACTTCATCACAGTAAATGGCAAGAAAACCATTATTTACCAGGAATAACGTCCATGAATTTTCCCACACTGGTTCTGTTAAGCCAAAGGAATGGGAAGGGGATAAAACTTTGGTCTGAATGTACAAAACCTCTATGTAGAAGTGGATCAAATGTTGGCATGGTGTTTGTTTTTCTAAAATTGCTGAGGGACTTATTTTGATATGCTGACAATAAGTATTGATCAGGGCAGAACTGCTAAAATTGCTACTTGGACACTAAAATATAGGTTTAAATTTCTTATACAGGCAGTCAAATTTTTAAAGGCTGTTCATATGCTCCTGATCATTTAATGGATAGTTAAATGACCATTGTTGACAGAGGTTATTAGAATAGCTACATGACTTAAAAACAAACTTAAAGAATAAAATCTCTATCACAAAGAGTTCTCTAAAGGCCTGTGTGGTATATATTGTAAACATTCTCACTGTTGCATGCAAACTATGCACTATTTTGGATAATGTGCATACAGCTTACCCTCTCATTCACAACAAAATGCTCCTGAGGTGCATGTTCCCTAAATACATTCAGAATGGACAAAGATGCAACTTTCTTCTACAGAAATCCTTCATTGTTTCAGTGAGGTTCATAGCAAAGATCATCCTGCCCATCACTGTTCAGAATCACATCAAAAATTTCTTCTCCCAGATTTCTGCCTGTAACCACACAATTAGGTGACCTCAGTGCTCTTGAAACCCTGGGATTTGTCCTTGGTTATACAACCCACCTTCTGGCAACTCATAGTCCCAACTCTTCAGACTAGCCAAGTGTTCCGGTTTAACCCGGCCGGCAGCTAAACACTACACAGCCATTCGCTCCCCCTCCCCCTCCCTCTCTTGGATGGGGGAAAGAAACAGGAAAGTGAATCCTGTGAGTTGAGATAAAGACGGTTTAAGACATGAAAATAATAATAACAATAATAATAATTACAATAATGATGATAATAGTACTACTATTAATAATGTGTACGAAACAAGTGATGCACAATGCAACTGCTCACCAACCACTGACCAATGCTCAGCCTAACCCTGAGCAGTCCAGCCCCCCCACCCAGGCTAGCCACCCCTATACATTGTTTAGCATGGCATCAGATGGCATCAGAATACTCCTTTGGCCAGTTTGGGTCAGCTGTCCTGGGTCTGTTCCCTCCCGGTTCTTGTTGCACCCCTAGCCTGCCCACTGGCAGGACAGAGCAAGAAGCTGAAATGTCCTTGGCTTGGTTTAAGTACTGCTCTGCAACAATTAAAACATCAGCTTGTTATCAGCACTCTTCTCATCGTAATCCAAAACATAGCACCCTACCAGCTACTAGGAGGAAAATTAACTCTGTCTTAACTGAAACCAGGACACCAAGCCAAATTGGCTTCATAGTAAAATAAAGTGTAATCAGATTGTTTTGTTACAACCGCAATATGCATTTTATGTGATTTTAGGTGGATAAAGACTTCTTCCAAACTCTTTGCTACAGCTTTCTACAGCTGCAAGTGTAGCCAGCACTGCCAATCTCAGGCAGTTTAATTTGCCAATAAATCTTTGATTTAAACACTCAGAAATTTAAGAATAGGTGCAAATTTTTTGTAAGTATGTCTGGTTAATTTTAGACATAGATACACACATATACAAACATTTTTGCATCTATGTGTATATCCACGAAAGCTGAAACTAAATACGTATAAATACACATATCAGAGACAGGTCTTTAGTGTTTCAGATAACTGTGTTTCAGTTTCTTTTTCCACTTCAATAAAAATCAATCTGAATAAACAGAGAGTAGTAATGCCACGAGCTTTGGCAATATATTCTTGTATAGACAGAAAAAAAAATGTGCAGATGCTTTGGAGTTTACTACATTCTCCCTGAAATTGTTTTCTTTAGTTTTATAGGAAGAGTTATCATCAACAACCTGACTTGATTTAGGTACTCTACCAATGAGTTATAATTTGTGACAATGCTCTATGGTGATCAACACAATATGAACTGTTACACAGATGAGGTATGGCTGATCAAGCTTGAAATCATCCTTGTTTTCAGATGGACTGCTTCTAATTTACAGCCTTGGCTCTTCAGTTTCTTGTGGTTGTAAGCAGCTCTTGTGAAAGCGAGGCAGAGAGCCTGCCTAGGGCAGTATCATGATGTCATGTTAGGACTCGAGAACTTTGGCCCACAAAAGGTGTGAAGGTACTGCCAGCACAGTTGTCATTTCTGAGTGTTGGTCAGTACCAGAGTTCACAAGGTATTTTGTTTTCCAGCCCAGTCTTATGAAGTAGTATCTTTTAAACTTAAATAGCTGATTATCTACACCACCTTTAAAACTATGAATGACCTCTTCTGCTGGTATTCTCACTCAGCATGCAATGAGAAAGATCTGAAATAAGAAAGTTCTGAAAGTCCTGTACTTTCCATAGCATGGTCAGATCTTTTGAGAAAATTTGTTGCATTACACCTTCAGACCAGAGCAAGATGGTAGCTACCTAGACAGAGATCGTGCGCTGTGCTGCACATGTATACTGACAGGTCCTCACAGCTCCATTAGGTTACATGGCTACTTTGAAGCTTAAGTGTAGGCCAGAACCTGTTGCTCTAGCATAGTGCTCCTTAATGCTGACATGTAATTAACGTTTTTTTAATGTTACCTATCAGACACCTGTAGTCATGACGGAATATAAATAGATAGAGGTCCCAAAGTGTATTTTTAGATATCTCAGTGTTTACATATGTTGTATTTCACAATCTGTACTCTGAGTTAAGTTTTTGATTTTTCACAGCAAGGACTTTTTACTGTCTAAGATTTTGCAAAAGGTATAAATCCTTAGGCTTGAAGTAATAGAAATGAAAATGAAGGCTTCTCTTCAAATCTTAACAACAACAAAACCATTTACTTGTAAAGATGGCAAGTTTTGAAAAACAAATATTTATTTTAAGTTGCACAAACATAATCAGATTGAGTGCTTGTGATATGTGCAAGTACAATAACTTTGAACACCAGGACTCTGCAGAGAGTTTTTATTATTTGATACATTTGGGATATCCTGTTTCAGTTGTTGCTTTTGTGCCAGGTGTCCTGCAGCAGAATTATGACAAACACAGGTGAATTAGTTAGAGACTTTTCTCTTTTCTGAACTTGAGCAGACATGCTGGAGACTGCTTTAATTTTCTTCTGTGTGTTGTGCAAAATATAATTCTTTCCCTGATGCTTTCAATAATGGCTCAAAAGGCAATTAAATATACTTCTGTTTCACATCTCTGAGATTTTCCACAATGATGGTTGCTACAGAGACCACAGCTGTGACTTGATATAGGCATTGCAAGGAAATCTTAATAGAACTGGCTTCCTGAGAAGTGTGCTCACTCTGGAATATTTTCTCATGCTGGAGACAAAGTTGTAGCTTGTTGAAGGAACAGTATTTTTACAGACAACATTCAGCCATCACCTAGTCCATACAGACACTTGCAATTTTTAATGTACCATAGACATTATATTACCTTGAAGTCTCTGCAAATTAGAAATGGATTTGAGGCTACACAGCAATACAATCTCCCTTGTGAAACAGTCAAATGTGATACGTTGAATTTGGTATTTCAAACATTGCCAGGGTGGATATTTTTTCAAGTTATAAAGGGAGGAATCACAAGTTGAAATTCAATATTAACACCAGATTTTTCTAGCTGTCCAGGAGATGCCATAGTGGATAATGTTTGAAGACACATTGAGAACTCTGGACGGCCTTGACATTTTTAAAATGCAAAATAAAATTTTAAGTACAATTTTGCTCTTACACAGACTACACAAGCTGACTTTGACAATATATATATATATATATATATTAATTTTTTTTTCAGGTGAAGAAAAGTATTGTTTTACAGTTATCATCCTTAAACCAGGACATTTTTAAATAAGAGTAAAAGGTCATGAACATTTACCTTGAAGATTCTGAGACATTCTTCTTTACTGCCAAGTATTTTCAAATGTTAAGATTCTTAATTTAAACTTTTTAATATACTAAATTCTTCTGCCTTCTATACCTCATCTCTGAAATAAGATTTTAAAAAAAAAAAAAAAATCATTCTTAAACCTTGATGGGAGAGAAGAACTTTTGCCCTTCAAAATGCAGTGCAGGTAGATGAATTCACTTAGCAAAATTGTTCTATTCTTCATCCAAAAGGTAAACCTGTGTAAATGAAACCCTCAGTGAGACCTTACATCTCATCTCAAATGTGCATTTCAGAGATTCATGTCCTCTGCTTTATTGGTGTTCCTTGATTCTGTCAGCTCATCCATCAGCTTCAATATCACTGAAATGGCACAGTAAACTTTGTGCTGCTTCTGTTCTCTCACTGCTAAGGATTTTAGTTCTTTAATAATAAGTTTTTCTTCATATTTTAGAACATTGATGATCCTACATTTGCTGTCTGAGACTTACAATGGAGCCTTAAAATACTTCCAAGATCTTGGAGTTTTTTTCTGCTTTCTTTACATGAGTGTATAAGGTTACTTTAACTCGTGTCTGGATAATACAAATTGTTTTTCACACTCTCATGTTTAATCTGTGATTGTTGGTCGAGTTTTACAAAATCACAAAATAGTTGAGTTTGGAAGGGACCTCCCATGGTCATCCTTCCCAACCTCCCTGGCTGAGTATGATTCCTAGATTTTGAATCCATGCTGCCTACCCCAATCACCTTCTTATCCTTGATACACCCTTCACCAAACCTGGAAATGGATTCAAGAATGAGTTAATTCCCCACCTTGCAAGGTATCAAGGTGAACTTCCCAATCCTGTAGTTCTCTGAGTCTTCCTTTCTTGAGCATAAGAGTGACATTGACTTTCCTTCAATCCTCAGGCATCTGACCATCAGGTCCTTGCTCAGCCATCCAGGATTTCTGCCCGTCCTGCTTGCTTTCTTACATATGGGGATGGAGAATTCTTGTGCTCTAAGAAAAGTATCCCTTAAAGAGTTGCCAGCTCTGTTCAGCTCCTCTGTCCCCAAGGACAGTGTTCCAGGGGATCTCATCCACTAGGCCTTCAAATAGCTCAAAGTTTGCTCTTCAGAAGTTCAGGGTCCTGACTGCTCTTCGTCAGGCCCATACTCCTTGAGATCACAAACTCAACGAGGGTATGGTCACTGCAGCCCAGACTGCCTCCAATCTTAACCTCTTTCATGAGTTCATCTGCATTGGTGAGCACCAAGTCCAGTGACACTTCTCCTCTATCTGATTTGTCATAGCACGTGGACAGGGAAGTTATCCCCAGCGCACTCTAGGAGCTTCCTGGATTGCTCACAGCCTGGTGCGTAGCTTTTCCAGCAGACATCCAGGTGGCTGAAGTCCCCATCAGGATGAGAGTGTGTGAGCATGACATTTCTTGTAGTTGAAGCCAGAAGGCCTCATCAACAGGCTTCCCTTGATCAGGTGTCCTGTAGTAGACCCCAACCACAGGTTGTCTGGTCTAGGCCTTAGCTTTTACCCACAAGCTCTCAACCTGTCCATAGCTGTTTCTCAGAGGCAACTCTTCTCAGTCAATCCATTCCTAACATAGAGGGCAACAGCCCTGCCTCTCCTTCCCTGCCTGTCTCTTCTGAATAGCTTGTAACCCTCTATTCCAGTGTTCCAGTTATGTTACCCACCATGCACCAGCCATGCAGCCAATTGTTCACGTGGTCTGGTCATTTCCTTCTTCTTGGCTCCCAGTCAACTTGGAGGATGAAGGGCATGGAAGGGCACTTCAGAGGTAAGGGAGAGACTCTTCCTCCGATTCCTGGCAGAGATGAACGTCCAGTCTCACTTGCCTTGTGAGTTGGTTGAGTTTGTTGGTTCAGTTTCTGAGGCTATCTTATCTTCCCCTTGCCAGGATTTCGGGTAGTCCCATTCCCAGGCCAGTCTCGGCACATAATGACATTTGTAAATTTCCCACACAGATTCCTGGACGCTTGAAAAGTTCGTTCAGCTGGGCACGCTTACAACCATGACAGCCACTTCTGCATCAAGACCCAGGGGGACTTCCAGATTCTGGAGTTCCCTGGAACTGAGGGTCTGGGCAGCTCTTTTGATCCTTGGGAGGTCTGTCTGGGTGTAGGCATCTGCATGGGGAGGTTGTGGCCCCTTTGAGTTTCAGCCTCAGCCCAGCAGGCACAGCAGGTGGACACCATTTCTATTTCAGTAGAAGACACCTTCCTCTGTTGCTCCAAGAATAGAAGAAAGCCACCCACCTTGTAGCTTCCCATGCTACCTGCCTTGCCAACTGCAGTGCCACGTCCTGTTTGCCTGCCCTGTTCCCTGTGCTCCCAGTCGCTTGCACCCCCCAAGGTTTGCTTATGGAGGAACAGGAATTCAAGCTAAGACATGCATATTTTTATGGGAGCTCATAAAACTTTTCCTCTCAGCTTTCTCTTTCTAGACAGATTATTTGGATAAAGTCTTGACTTTTTCATAGGGACAAGAACCTAGAAAAAATGCATTTGCTTGCTCTAATTTTCTGCTGGTTTCCATTGCTTCTGTAAAATTCCTTGTCTTCCACCGTAGATGCAGGTTACTTTCAGACAAAGTCAAAGAACTAATCAGGCTTAAATACTTCTGAGTTGAAGAAGTCAAGGGTTCTTTCATAGGCAAAAGCTGTTCTTGTCTTCCATGCCTTCAAGCATAACTCAAAAACATTTAAGTGCAAAAGAGAAAAAGGGGTTACAGAATGATCACATAACTTCCTAACTTCGAGTAAGTGGTCAGCCACAAAATTAGAAATAACTTTTCTAATTTTAATAACTCTCCTTTAGATACTGTGTTTTTCCATGTTTTTATTTTTTATTCTTTTGAGCTTTTGCCTAAGGAACACATGGGATATTCAAAGTATTGTCAAACATAAATTTTTGTACATATATCTTTGTGTGTTTTCTAGATGGATGCATTCAGTCAAACTAAATATGGAATATTCAAGAGACAAAACTTTGATGGAGACAGTTCTACTCCTGGGACAGAAAGCTATCATTAGGAACTACTATAATTATGCCTTGCAAAATCTTGACCTTGAATTTTTCTGCCAGTTGTATTTTATATGTTCATTTTAAAAATCCTTCTTTATTTATTCTATCCTTTACAATGAATAGCTAAGAAAAAAAAGATTTGGGGTACCTCTATAAGAAGTATGTTTTAGAAGAAGAGCCGTGGTTATTCTAGAAATATAATACACTGGTTTGTTTTGACTTTAAAAGCCTGATACTGAAGTAGATTAGCCAGACCCACTGGGAAAAGGATGATGTGGAAGGCTGGATCTTTTCTGACAACCTGTGGAAGATTTTTACTATAAAAATGCAATGAATAAATAATGAAAAACGTGACAGTCTATTGCTCTGGTTTATTGTATCATATTATTCATGCAGGTAGTGGAGAAGCACCCTGTAGTATAAGCCTGTATCCATTCAGGAGAATACATCTCTTATTCCAGAGGTCCTGACCTTACTCTCAAAAGCAGATAAAAGCAGATGAATAATAGCACTATGCGTGATTTATTTTTTAACTCATCCATAACAATCTTGATTGGCATGGGGGGAAGGGAAAAATGGCTTAGAAAATTAGATATAGAAGTTTCAGATGGCAGAGCTGGTGCAGCAGTGTATAAGTGCATATGGCCATCATCAAGTGCCTTCCAGGAGAGTGGAGCAAGAGCTATGTTAGCCAATTAATTCTCACAGAAATGAAGATTGAGTCATTTGCTGTTGCTTGACAGAGATTTATTTTCATCCAATTTCTCTGATCCTTTGTTGCTGCTTTTTTTTATTGGTAAGTTTCCATACAAACAGAAACCATGATGAGGTTCACCCCACTGGCCAGGAGTCTCCTGTCAGAGAGTTTGGCATTGTTTTCTTCCTGACAGAAGATGTAATTTCTCTTGCCACATACTTCATCCAAATCTTCTTTTCAAAATTATTTGTTATCCACAACTCATTACTTCATCAATAAGTTTATTTATCTTTCTCATACTTGAAACTCTGTACTGTTCTCTCAGGTCAAGACCAATGAAAGCAGTTACTCTGGCCTTTAGTACATTCTATGCATGTTTCCTCTTCAAGTCCTTTAAGAATTTGTTCATTTATGCCTGAGAAGTGATAATGACCAAAGAGGAAAGGGAATTACTCAAACTGGGCCCCTCACATAGCAAAAGGTAAGCTTCACTGCAATCATTTTATAGGCAGATTGTACCTGGCACCCTCAGAGCATTTTACTAATATTAACTATTACTGATCCTCTGAGATTTCTTGTCATGTATGAATATCCTTGTATCATAAAAAGTCACTTCAGTTAACCTGTTCAGTTGTCACCCTATGCAGCTGCCCTACAACAGAGTATAGGATTACTCTGTTCTGTGTACCTTACTTATCTAACAAGGAAAGATGGAAAATAAGATTAACTAGGGTATACCTGAGGTAGCTCAAACGTAGTAGGGAAGTCAGGATGCTTCATAAAGACCCTCATCTCTCCTTGTTTTCTACCCTTGTTTTACTGTACTTAGTACCCTTTAGCTGGATCATGTAGAAATCTTTCTTTGCACATACTAAACCCTTTTGTATAACATAGCATTCCTTTTCAGTCATCTTAAGTTATAATTACATCTTTCACCTAAAAATATTTCACAACATAAAAATATAAAAATATTTCACAACATTGTATCATGCAGATACAATTTTCTTTGGTATCTGCAAAGCAAACTTACTGTTTCTACAAGGTTTTAAGCTTCTCCCGTTTTTCTTCATTTTCTTCAATAGTCAATATTAAAATAATAAAGTGATTTTTCTTGGTCACTACAGTAACAGAGATAGAGAGAGAGAGATAAAGAGAGAGAGAGAGAGAGAGAGAGAGAAGGTATAACATGTTAGAAAATATTAATGTTTACATATAAATATGATATTTAGATTTTTATTTTCATCAGTAAGGTTTCTAGACAGTTTTTGTTGTGCTAAAAGAATTAAAGCACCATGAGAATTAAAATTTGTTAGTAGACATCAAATCTCCTCAAATCTGTTCATTTAGAAAAAAGAGAGCACAATTAAGTAAGGTATATTCGAAAAAGCCTGAGCTAGGGTATAGCTGCCTAGCTTGAGCTAGGGTGTGATTTCATGGCACATAATGCATCAACTAGCTGCTTTACTGAACACATGTTCAAAAACCTCATCAGCAAAGCAACAAAGAACAACTGTCCCACATATTCTGTAAATGTGATGAAATTTGTTACACTGCAGAACTACCTTAAGAATTGACCCAGTTTTGAAGCATCCTTCGTCTTTTGTACTCAGCAGTTTCATCTGAGCACACAGTCTTGTTTATATTTTGTTTTGAATGTTTCAGAGTAAGTAAGGAGTCTTAAATAAGTTAGTTTTTTGTTTTGTTTTTGGTTTTTGTTTGTTTCTCTTCCTTTCAGCCACAATGATTTTCTATAAGCAGAAAACAGTAAATATGAATAACATTGAACATCTGAAGTGGGAGAGGGAGGAAACTAATGCCATATTGCCTCTTTAGTAATAGAATAGAAGCAGCATTTCATTTGAAACAATTTTTGTGGGTATGAATTCATCTTTAAGAACAATTTTACAGAACCAGAATTATTTTCTTTATTTACTTTTGTGGCTTAAAAAGTTGTTAATAATACATACATTATATATATATATAATATATATATTTGAGAATTATTTTATTTTTCTGTAGTTGCCTTTTTTATGTAAGAAATTTTTCACATCTGTGTTGTTCTCTGAAGAAAAGGCTCTCATACCTGTAATCATGCCTGTTCTTCTTATTCTACATGGCTTTGGGGTAAAATACCAATATTTGTAGTAGAGGTCTGTTATCTGAATGTACACAGTATTCCACAGTATTAGCAAATTCTGTGTTCCTCTTCAAAAAATTAATCATTTTCAGGGGATTTTCATGAGAGAAGTTCCTTAAAAAATGTTGAGGCAGTCACCCTAAAGTTAAACTGCAAGGTATCTGTTTCATTTTTGACAAGTATTACCAACAAAACATTGCCAACATAGATTTCTGCTCACTTCTAAAGTGTGCAGCGCAGCCATCTCCTCCCCTACTGGGACGGTAAACAGCAGAGCAAAATCGGACTTTTAGAAAAGGTAAATCACAGAGTCAGGAGAAGATGGATTACTGTTCTATATATATATGATAAGAATGCCTATAGAAAAAATAATGAAATTATGGTGTCTTAGGTTGTGTCAGAATATTTTGAGCAATCTTGCCCAGGTTGTGTCAATATGAGAATATTTTGAGAGGTCTTGCCCTACCAATAGAACATTTTAAGTTTTCTAAACTTAAGTTCAATAACTTTCTAACACAAAATATTTTATGGTCATATGAGATAGTCCTTCTTTGAACCTAACTATGTTTAGATGTTGCCTCAAGAATCACAATAACATTAACTGTAGGCAAGCAGAGGGAGATCAGATGCAGTAATATGTATAAACAATGCCTCAGATGTTGAGTGCTGAGAATATATGGAGGTAAACTGGTTGAATGAAAAATATGGCTGAAAAATCTGAGAATAAAAGCTTATTGCAGGATCAAGATGGTACAGCCACACAGACATACAGACATGAAAAAGAAATCTTAGGATAGGTAGCCATACTGATTCAGTGGAAGGACAACACAATTAGAAATATATACTCTATTTGTTATCCCCATGGGGAACAAAAAAGGCAAAACACAATAAATCAGAAGTTGTGAGAAACAGAACACTGATGTTAGAGAAAGATGAAGACATTAAGGAAAAGATAGTAGCTGACTCAAGGCTAAGTAACAGAAACATTTTTTCAACAGGAAGAGTCTTCACTAACACGGATATTGTGGGGATATAGAATAGAATTTTCTGACATACAGTAGGAAATAGAATGAGCTAGTCATATTGCAAGGACATTTTACAGAATTAAAAGAAAAAAAAAAGAAAAAAGGAAGAGTGACAGAAACATAAGAATATTCAGAAACAAACAAACAAACAAAAACAAACAAACAGATTAGCCCATCTAAATGCATTGTATTAATCTGGGGTCAGTGTTTAAAAACAGATGAGGGTTACATGAGGTCCTCTGAAAATTTCTGCAAGATTGAAGTGAAACTCAACAACAAACTTCTAGTGCAGGATTGATCTGCCAGGTATATTAATAATGGGAAATATTAAAAAGAAATGATTAATTTAAATATTTTCGAAACTGTAGCAGAATCTTTCAGCTCATGTGGATATTTTCTGCCTGACAGTGAGTCTTGATTTATGAGTTCGGTTTGGGTGCCATGAGTAAAGCACATGAGATTTTTTTTTGTTCAGTATATACCACTGATTATACTATGCATAATTAATTACATAGCTGAAATAGAGCTAAATACAGCTTATAGCTCTGGGGATAGTGAAAATTTCACAATTTGAAATTCAGGTCCAGGCTCTCAAGTGTGTTTTTAGATGTAGAGTGGTATGAATTCAGTAGATCTTCACTATTTGCACCAGGCAGCTGATTCCTTATTTTTAAAAGGCAGGTTTTATTTGCCTTATACTCTGTCCTATCATAGATCATATGAGAAAAGGGAGTGGTAAAAAGGATTAAAATATTTCCAGACTGTATTTGTGTTATTTGCACTCATATTGTATTTGCACTCATCCTGCCATTGTGGGAGAGGCAGCTAAAGTGCAGAGCAGCAGTTAATTAGTGTTTCCTGCGTTATTTAATCAAACACACCTTTGTTCTCCTTCTGTATTTTGGGCCCCAAGTTGTGCAGACCTTGCTGCAGAACCCTGAGGAACATTCATTAATCTTTTTGTCTGTTGAATACTAATTTGCTGAGTGAGAGAACTGCAATCATTTCATGTTGTAGAAAGAGTTTCCTACCTGATAAACTGCATGTAGACAAAAGAAAATCTGAGGCCTAGGACATTTTCTTTGCTCATTGACAGCATATATAGTGAGGCTTGTTATTCACAGGAGATATCTTGTGAAAAATATCATACTTTTAGTTTGCAGGCCAGAATTCTTTGTGTGCTAAGTCCCAAATAATTATCTGTTTTGTAACACCCAGGCATGCGAAGCAGAAGAAGAAAAATAAAATAATTGCAATAAATTTAGCATTTTCCTACAAGACAGAGGATCTTCCTTAGAAGAAATATGTAGTAGCACACAAAAAGGCAAAAAATGGTGTCCAAGGCATATGCAAAAAAACAGAACTTCTCATAGAGTAGTCCGTTTTTTTCTCCAAACACAAAACATCACCTTCATTCAAGGAACCCTCAGGGAATCTGAACCAAGAAATCAAATGCCATCTGTTGTTTAGCAGATGTAAATATTGACACTGGTAGTATTTCACTTGTTTAAAAGGATAATATAGAAATCATTTAGCAGTCAAAATAGTTGGTGCCAGAAGTGATCTGAAGGGGCTGAGTTCAAGAGTAAAATGCTTAATTTTTATACAAACGGGCTATAAAATCATTAGATTTCCTGGCAAAAATATTGTGCAAGACAAAGACTCTTTAATCACAAGTCTGCTTACTTAGTATTTATACATAACTGGAAAGGTACAGTACCTTCTTGATTAGAAGTTTCAGAGAAGATCTCTTAGCATCATTTGTCTTTTATGAAAAAATATTATAGAGAAATTCTGGTCTGACTTACAGAAACTTCATCTGTACTGACAGCAATGATGGACTTTGAGAAGAACATCCTGGAGATGATATACTAAAAGTCATATTATTACATTATAATGCATAAAGCGGATCATTAATTTCTATTCAAGCCCCTTTCTTCTAATACAGAATAGAGGATTCAAACACGGCTGATAATATATTACAGGAGAGTAGTGCTTGCTTATAGAGCAATTTGGTGTTATACTTCAGAACACTATTTATTGAGAAGTGATTGAAAAACTTTTTTTTTTTTTTTTTTTTGAACTGTATGCTTTTGATTCTGTGTGATTCTGTGAATGTATGTAGAATGCTGACCCTCAGTTTTGGCTGCACCAACAAAACAATTGCATAAAAAATTACACATTGTTAAGGACAGCAAAAAGGGGATACAAGATGTACAACTTGGTCTTGATTAGTGGCTGCACTAACAACATAGCGTTGTGGGAAATGACAGAAAGAAGAAACAGTGTACAGCAAGGAGAAATTAACATAAATTACTAATCGGGACAGAAATTATCAGGGCAACTCTATCACAGATACTAAGTAAGAGTTTAAAATCTGAAAAATTTGTGAAAGAATGTATGGGGGAAGCTATTTGCTTGAAATAAAATAGTGTGGTGAAGGAGATAACTTGAAGGAAATAAGGGGTAACATAAGGGATATCAAGATTTGGGATCCTTCTGCAGCAGTCATACTCTTTATTACTGTTTCACAAGAGAACCTGTTCTTGCACCTATGCCTTTGCCCGTGTCTGACCCATTTCTGCAGTTTGAGGGCACATGAAAGTGGAGGGAGGGAGGAATGGAAGGGAGGAACTGATGGAGCATCCTTACCGTTCAATGCCATGTATTGTTCAGATGTTGTTCAGATGTGCCAGTACATGGTATCAGTATTACCAGTATTACCTTTTTTTTTTTTTTTTTTTTTTTTTTTTTTTTTTAATAAAAAAAGAAAGGAAAGCCCCAAGGTTTTCAGTCTTCACCTTCACCCTGCATGAAGGTCCTTAAAGTGTCCTATAGATATCCTTAAAAGTGAGCATGAGGGATTGGTTTCACCTGCATGAAAATGACCACAAGATTAGAAAGTCACTAAGCAAGCAGAAATGTCTTATTAGTAATTGGTCACTGCAGTCATCATTCAAGTGTGTTGAAAAGAATGGTTATACCTGCAGACTATGAACTGGAGTTGTAAATAGTTTGAGACTGTACAAATCATTGTACAGAATATATGATTCACTGAAAAAAAAAATCACATGGTTTAGCTGAGAAATATACTCACAGCACTAATCTCAGCAGCTATTTATACCAGACTAATTTGGTAAGTGTTCCTTGAGGAAAACACTTTCCTAGATCACTGCCTCCATGTGACAAAATCACTGAAACACAATATATTGTGGGTCTTCAAAAATGGAATAAATAAGAATTTTGAAATTGTTTTGAAATTCTGTACTTTTTCTTACTTTTTTTTTTTGATAATTTTACCTGAAATAGAAGTAATTCAATTGCCTTTTAAAATGGCTAAACTAAAGTGCAATTTTAAAAATGAAATTTTGAATTACTAAATTCAGAATTCGTGTACACTCTGAAGTTCATTAATGTGGTATGTTGTGTAGATAAGTGTCAATTTGTTCCTTAAGAGTAGTTGTTGCTTTGTGTAAAAAAGACATTTCTAATGTCTCAAGAAGGAAAAGGTGTAAAACTTAATGCTACATTCACCATTCACAGATTTTCATGAGTTTTTCAGACAGGAGCAGTGGAAAAACTAATGGGGAAAAAAAAAAAAGACAAAAAAAAAAAAGGATGAGAGAAGGGAAGGGAAGGGAAGGGAAGGGAAGGGAAGGGAAGGGAAGGGAAGGGAAGGGAAGGGAAGGGAAGGGAAGGGAAGGGAAGGGAAGGGAAGGGAAGGGAAGGGAAGGGAAGGGAAGGGAAGGGAAAAGGGAAAAGGGAAAAGGGAAAAGGGAAAAGGGAAAAGGGAAAAGGGAAGGAAAAAGAAAAAGAAAAAAGAAAAGAAACCACTCATACTACAGACTGACTTAAAGAAAAAGCAAACAAACAAAACAAAAGAAAACAAAGCAAAAAATGGAATGGTGTAATTTAAGTGTCTGTGGTGTTTGCCCAATTCCTTTGATCTTACTTTTTGTCTTTCTCCTTTCTAGCCTGTGACTTGAGAACATGCATACAGATCTCCTTCCTTGCTCTGTTAGATAAAGGCTTGCTGAGCCAACTAGGTTTAACTCTCCAGTCAATGTTTGCAGAATGAAGACTGCGAACTGCCTTGAGACAGATCTGCCACCTGCAGCTAGGAGCTTCCTTGCTGTTTAAAGCAAGTAAGTAGTAAGTAGCAAGAAGTCCTCGATTTCCATCTTTCCCGTGACAGCAGTCACACATTCTTCCTAAATTTCTATCTCCTTATTTCATGTTTCCCAATGGAAGCTTTCCACGTGTTTTATCTGGACCTGAAATAGTTAGTGTCCAGGTTGGATCTTCTCTAAAAAATTAGAAATAAAAAAATTATAGGTCTTCAAGGTCTGATCTACAGTGGATTATGACATTAACCACAATGCACTGCAGTTAATTCTCACAGAGCTTACCTTAGTGAAATCTCAATTTGGTGAGTTTATAGATAACCACTAGCATGTTGAAATGATGAAATAGCAAATTAATTTCAGAGTGCTTGTGGACATGTGTAAACATATACATCATTTCTTTGAATAATCTGCAAACTAGGCTTTCCTCAAAATGGCATCAAACCTGGAATGTTCAAAACTCATTAAGGATCATTAAGGCATCTCTGTCTTCCCTAAAATAACATAGAAACTTTCACTACTGTATCTTTAGTTCGTGTGCTATGATATAAGATGTATTGTCAGACTTGAGAAAGTGCAGCCATGATTTAATTTTGAATTTTTGGATAAAGATGATTTCACATGAATTTTCATGTGTTTATCTGTTGGTGTTTTTATTTATTTGTTTATTTTGGGTGGTGGTGGTGTGGGGTTTAACAGTAACATAGCTGTCTTCCAGCCTTGTCAGCCTAAACAGTTTCTGCTTCAAAAGATAGGAAGATGTAGTAAATGTTACTTCCACTGAATCAATAACAAGAGTTGGAGCACATACTATCATAGGAAATAACATCCCAGTTTAATAGTGAAATAATGTTGTTTATAAAATGAATGTGTGCCTATGAATGTGTGTCTTTGCAAAGTTCTGGTAACACAAAAACCTAACAAGAAAGCACCTTTTTTTAGCCCTATTTTCTTTTTCTATGCCATTAATAAAACAAGAAAGTATTTTCATAATTAAAACAAACAAACAACAACAACAAAAAAGAGATTACTTGAAAATGAATTAACCATGAGTTGTTTATTCAAAAGTAGACATTAATTTTTTTCTACAAGGACTGATGAAAGTTATATCTGAGTTACAAGATGAGGGAAAAAATACATTTCCTTGTTATATAGTTAATTTTGGGTGAACATTATAGCACATTTTGGTATCAAAAATGTGGCAGGTAAATAACATGATGGCAAAATTACCCTTTATTATGTTATCTCTACATACCTCACTCTGTAAACCTGTAATGTAAACATGAAATTAAAGGGTAAGGCTGCATTACAGTTTTGATAAGATATCCTTGCAGTTTGATTCTGATGGATTGTTCTCTAATTAGGAATTAGGAAACCTAATTGATATTTCATTGGCTACCTAATTTAAATTAGAATTAATCATCAACTTCTGTTTGTCTTTCATTAGAACAATTATTTAGTGGGTTCCTGCTCATGGAACAAGGGTTCTATTGTTCACAGGCCACATTTTTTCCCTGCTGTATCAGGTCACTTCATTCATTGCAACAAAGAAATAGTTGTAACTTATCTATTTTGTCTCAAACCGGAAATAATCTTAATTTAAAAATGTGTCATACATGTTTCCCTTCTCCAGCTGCTCTCTCATCTTTGCATGATAGTTTTCCACCTAAACACACCAAGGAAAAAGAAAGTAAACTCTTTCCTCTGTTACTGTATTTTTTCCTCCATCTCTGAACATTAGCCTTCTCAACTGGCTAATAAGGAGCTTCACTTTAGCTTTTATGTAACTATCGTGCATTTAATTGGTGTCTAATCAAGAGTTTTAACTCTGTCTATATTTTACAGTAGAGATCCTTTTCAATGGCCTTCAGGTACATTGTACTTATAAACCTGCTGTGAAATTTTTGTTCTGAATTATGAAAGAAAATTACATTTTTGATATTATAAGAATTAGGTATTCAATGACTAATATGACTTTGAAGAAATTAACTCTTATTGAGAAGATTTGAGCAAAATAACTAGTCAATATTATTTCTTCCAAATTACCTAAGGAAGACTGGTCTAACCCAAATGGGTTAGAATTAATTTGGGTTTTGAATATATATGAGCAGCTGTGATGAAAAGTGGATAAGGAAGCTTGCTTTTTTTCTATTTGTAGCCCAAAAAGTAGGTTGTAGTGATCTATACATGAACACAAGAGGTGACAGCAGCTGATGAGCTGTTTTATTAAGGAGGGTGACCTTATTTTCCCTACCATATAGATCCAATGTATTCTTGTTTCTTAATTTAACTTCCATTTTAGAGAACTGTTGTAAAATTTCTATTTATTTATTTTTAATGCAAGTGGCTAATTATCTCTAGGTAATTGCCTTTGTGCTTCTAAGCATATATTTAGATCAGTAAGTGCCCGAGTTGAAAATTTATTTATTTATTTATTTATTTATTTATTTATTTATTTATTTATTTATTTATAATGTACAAAACAGAGGCATAGATAACAGTGCAGTATTTTGTTTACCACTTTCTGGGTTTTGCATCCAAATCTTTTAAGTGTCCTGTGAATGTGTGAGGAGACAGCTGAGGAGTTACAGCTCAGGCTTAACAGGCAGACTGACAAGCGTGGAGTTACTACTGTAACGTAGTATAATATCTATGGACCTCCTAGTCAGGAAGAAGGTGAAGTTTTCTTCAAATAACTGAAAGAAGCTTCCTCTTCTAGGCCCTAGTCCTCACTGGAGTAGTTCTAATCTCTTGTATCTGTTGTATGGATAATATAACACAGAATAAGCAATCAAGGAAGTTTCTGGAAGTGTATTGATGACAACTTGGGAACACAGGTGAATGAAGAATCAACAAAGGGAGATTCTCTGCAAGATGTGATTCTTATGAATAAGGAATGACCGGCTGGTGAAAGCTGGTGGCAGCTTTAGCTGCAGTAATCATGGTACAGTGGAGTTCAAAATCTTGAGAGGAAACGAGGCAAAAAGTAGAATCGTAAATTTAGACTTCAGGGGAGCACACTTTGGCCTCTTCTTGGTTCTGCTTAGAAGAATCCCATGGGAGACATCCCTAGAGAAGAAATGATTCAATTTTCAAGGATCATCTCCCCCTAGCTCAAGAACAGTCCATCTCTACATGTAGGTTATCAAACAACGGTGGCAGGATGCCTGTGTGGATGAGTAAGAAAGCTCATAAAACTCAGAAACACAGAAAGGAAGTGCACAAGAAGCAGGGTAAGATGATCCAGGAGATGTATAGACATGGCTGAAGGATGAAGGGAGTGTGATACGAAAGAAAAACTTCACCTGGAGTTGGACTGGATAAGGAATATAAAACACAACAGAAAAGCCTTCTGTGGGTAGAGGATCCATGCACCATTATGTGCTGTGGGCTGACTGAAAAGGAGCAATGCAGAAAAAGACCTGAAGGTCCTTGTGAATGGGAAGGTAGGAAGGTAAACATGAGCAAGCAATGTGCCGTTACAGCAAATATGGTCAAGAACGTAATAGGCTGCATTAGGAGGGGTGTTTCTAGCAGGTTAATGAAGGTGATCTAGTCAGCCCTGGCCACATTTGGATGGTTGGATCCAGTTCTGGGCTCGCTATCAAAAAAGACATGTACATACCAGAGAGTGTCCAGCGAAAGGCAGCAAAGATATTGAGGGAACTAGAGCATTTCTGATCTCAGGAGAATGGACCGGAGAAGAGAAGGCTCAGGAGGATGGTATTCATGCTTACAAACACCTGAAGGGAGGACACACAGAAGATGGAGACAGGCTGTTCTCAGGGATTAAGGATCAGAGGCAATGGGCAAAAAATGAAATACAATAAATTCTCTTTAAACTTTAAAACTTCTTTACTCTGAGGCTGGCTGAATACTGGCACAGGATGCTCAGAGGGGTTGTGGAGTCTCCCTCCATGGAGATATTTAGAACCTGACTGGACACACATTTCTGTAGGGAAACCTGATCTGACCTGTGGGTTGGATAGATGATCTCCTTAATGCCTGTCATCTTCGGTTATTCTGCAGTTCTGTGAAGCTGATATATCTTAACTCTGTGACAAGCAAAAAGTTTCTAAAAGGCAGGATATGGTGCTGAAATAGTTATGGGCATTTTAATTTCATTAGTACACGAGCATCTTTGCCTTAGATTAATCTTTTTCTCCACACAGAAGTGTACCTAAACACACTTGGTTATTTTTGAATCCACTTGTGTTTACTTGAAGTCAAGGAATGCGGTTTCAATTATTCACATGATTATGTTTTATATTATTAGTATTATACATTATAGCAAGGTACAGCCCAAAATGTAACTCAGGAGTAGGGTATAATCTGGACTAATGCAATTTAGATTTTTGCACAGTTAATTTTATATGTGCATGCAGATCAGCTAGAGCAAGCCCTGTACAGTGCTCATGGACAGTTGCATTGGAGATGCTGTCAAGGGAATACAGGCACTGATAATATTGGAGGGGTGGGAGGGAAGAGGGTAGAATCTCTTGTAAATCTTTTGTAAAACTATTTCAGCTCCAATGAATTCAGTGAAGCAGATTTAATCCTGGAAAAATTTGGTCCCAAGTATTGAGGTAATAAGGAATATAAGGAATTCTAAAATTGTATCCACTCCCAGGCACGTGCAAAATGGTGTTCATGGTATCTTCCTTTTTTTAAAAAAAAAAAAAAAAATCAGCTTTGCCAGAGCTAGTGTAATTTTTGGCACTCTTAAGATAGATGTTTTAAAAAGAATTCTTATTGTCTGATTAAGACAGACACAAAAGCTGACCTGAATTCTACTATAAATAGGACTTAAATGCCAACACCCAAAACCCAATATGAGTGCACCCCCTTGTAGTCAACAAAATAAAAAGACTAAAGGTATAGACAAGAATATGAGATACAATAAATCTTTGCCAGACTCCAGTAGTGATATATTATGAACATAAGCTTATTCAAGCTTTTCTAATAAAATGTAAATTGATTAGGATTTTCTGATCTATCAAATATCAGGGATTCATTTTTCAGCTTATTAAAAGGGTGTTAGAGCTGGCTCCTTTTTAAAACAGATAAATTAACTGAGAATGTTGGATTTGTCGATTCTGGAACTGATTATTACGCTGCATGAACTAATGATCAGTGCTAGAGTTAATTAATATGATTTTGATAAAGTTTCTGCATCATATTATCATATTACTATGAGTAACAATTAGTTTTTACAAAAGAGTATTGTGAGGAAGATTCTCTACACATATAAATCAGCATTGCCTCACTGGAGTGAGCTTTTAAAAAACAGCTGAATACCTTATTCTCTTCCAATTAATTGTGTGTTGATTTTTTTACAAAAACCTACCGTGGTAGAAAACATTTTTGTCTAGTTAACAAATTGTAGACTGAAAATATAATTCTCAAAATCAATGAAAAAAAAATCTATTCACTATACATGATAAGAATTAGCTGTATTAATATACTTGCCAGAAATGCAATGTTTTACATGATACAAGGATAAGTATTTCTTACCAGTTCTAATAACAATTCAATTTGGCAGTATTAATTCACAAATCCACACCTTAGAGAACATTGAATCACATTTTTTCAGATAAATAAATAAAAAAATTCACACACTGATGCCAGATTCTTGATGTGTATTTTCCCATCAGAGATCTATAGACCATGAATATTTTAAGCATGTCTATAAGCATGGATGATTTGAAGCATTAGAAACTTTGAAACAGCAACCTCTTAAAACCCTAATGAGAAGCCTTTGGATTAATTCTTACCACTTTGTAAATTGCTTTGTTTTCAAATGAACCTACTCCTAATTTCTAAGTCTCAGACTTGTATTCTCAGAAGCAATGAACAGAATCAGAGAACAACCTTGCAAATCTTGTGAATTATCTGTGCTCTTCAGAGTCTGTGTGTTTTTCAAGACAAAGAGTAAAGTTGCAAAGAGGAAAATCTTTTTTTTAAAAATTATTTTGTTATTATTATTATTTATATTATACTACTATTTCTTATTTTTATTTATTAGTTTATTTTTTTAAGCAGAATGAGGTAATAATTACAAAACCAAACCAAAACAAACAAACAAACAAACACAGAGCTGTATAAAAAACAAACACAGAGCTAGAAACAATCCTAATTGTTTCTAGGCTGTGTTGCGTAACCTCTACAGGAAAACACGTAGGAGACTAAAAGTTTTATGAAATTTAATAAGAGATTGTGCTTGCTGCTGTGATTGTTTTTATGATATTGTTCCTATGTGACTAGACATTACTGCTTACTGAGCAATTACAGGACAAAAATACTGAAAGAAGAGCAAATCTCAAGGTATTTCTGAGTTACTCAGGATTTAGAAGCAATTAAATCTGAAAATCCTTATGCTTTTCTTTACACTAAATGAAAAGGAAAGAATTACATGAAATTATAGCTATACTAAAACTTACCAGCTTAGGTAAGAGTAATTCAGGTTTGTTGTGCTAAGTAAAAAGCTAACATAAAAACAGTCTTTTTCAATGGTCATGTCTTGAGTTCTAACTAAACTGGCTGAAACACTTTCTCACTACGTCACACAAAGAAACTGCATTTATGAAGCACCGTGGTACCAGAAGAAAATGTATTTGGTGTTGATGGCACCAAAATGTTTACACACATTACGTTTTTTTATTATACACGTGGGTCAACAGTTGGGCTTTCAACAGAGGAAGTCTAACCCTGGCACTCTTCATGTCCATGGGATCAAGGCACAGAGTGGCCAGCAGGAAACAGCAGTGCCTTCCACTCCCTCTGTGTCCACCTTGCCAGACATCTGATTTTTCCAGTTTGTTTCCAATTAGACTCTTAGCTTTGGAAGAAAATGAAGAAAATAAAAACAACAAAACAAAAACAACAACAACCGAACAGAGAAAAGGATTCAAGGAGCTGTTTCTTCTTATCTGTGATTGAATCAGTTTCTCTTTGGTTGTTACATTTTTTGTTGTCCCTAACTACTTTTATTTCTAATGATCTCTGATAACTCTAATTTAAAGACTTACGATGGAAGAAAGGAGAAGCGTCACTAAGCTGAGGTTAATAATTGTTCAGGGGTGGCAAGAAAGAGTCTCTGAAAGCTTTCTGGAAGTGTAAAGAGAAGTATAAAGAGAATTGTAACTGTTGGTTTCAATAACCATATTTCCATGGTGTATCTTTTATTAAAAAAGGCTGTAGTTTTTATAAGTAATAGGAGACTAGAAGTCTCCTTTTCTTTCACAGGGCCAGAGGACTGCCAGTGTCATTGATCTGTGACTGAGGAAGATGCAACTGAAGAAATATTAGAGCAGCTCCAGCCTCCTATTTCTTACAGAGCTCTGTGCGAGTGTGTATCTCCACAGAGCCATCTTGAAATAATTTCCAAAACTCTGCAGATTTTAGAAATCTACTTTATCACAGACTTTGGTAAATTGCATTGTTTTAAATGTAGACAATATTTATGCTTGCATTAGATATAAAATAAAAGGCAGCAATAGTTCTACCTGTATGTCTTTCCCTGAAAACACATATTGATGTAATAAGAATCTTATCTAGCGGTGCAGCATCAGCTTTGGAATCAGAGATCTGTCCCCGGTCCAAGAATAATTTGACAAATGGCATTGAGGTTGTTGGGAGCTCCATTTATCAACTTTATGTATTATGTAAGTGATAGGGAAAACAAGATGTCTATTAATGCTAAATTACTGCAATGTAGACATAGTGTTTTACTGGGAAAATTGCATAATTATGCTTTGACAGAGAAACAGAAGTACCCTGAATGATCTAGAGGGCCTGATAACATTGGTAATTCATTTGTATGCCGTTGAACTCAGTTGGCTTAAGACAAGCAAATATAAAGTAAACTTTAATTTACTATGCCCTGAAGATTTTACCATGTCTTCCACTACACTTTGAAATCCTGCTAGATATAATCTTCATGTCTTGCTGTTTTTTCAAAGGCAAGCTCAAACTATTCTCCATTATTTTCTATCACAGGCTACAAAGAATAGATAATTTTAAAAATAAATAAATAAATAAATAAATAAATGAAAACATTTTTAAATAAATTAAAATATATTTTTTTCCTTATCTGACAGTCATTCTTAGGTTTTATTTGTGCCATAAAGCTGTTCCACAAATGAGGTTAAGGCAATTGTCAACTTGAACTGGAAAATTGTAATGTAACCTGAAGTTTTGATATTAAATGCAAGTATTAAAAGACGTTTAGATGTAGAGCTTAGTGATATGATTTAGTGGAGTTAGTATTAGGTCAGAGGTTGGACTAGATGATCTTGGAGGTCTCTTCCAACCTAGATGATTCTGTGATTCTATTTTCAAGCTTGAACTTGTTCTCTTTTCATTGAGACTTTCAGTAGTTCATTAGTAATTTTTTATTAATTAGTTCATTGTAATTTTCTATTACATACATATATATATATTAGTTTAATTTTTAATTTTCTTGTACAGGAGAACCTTGGTACATCCTTTTTTTTTTTTTTTCAACAAGCCTGAACAGACAAAATTTTGGCCTATCTCAAGAACTCATTAAACTAAAGCTTTTATTTCGATCTTGTTCAATTATATCAAAAGAAATCTACTCCAAACACTGTTTTAAATAGTTATTAAATAAATAATAATAATAATAAAATTAAATAAATAAATAAATAATGATAATACTGGCATAGAAATATGTATGTATGTACAGTCTAGATGAGATTGAAGATGAAGTCTGCTATCCATATTTAATAATATTAATTGTAATAATACATGCATTAATAAGTGGCAGACTACTTTCAGATAATAGTGTTCTTCTTTTGCATGTTATGTAGAGAACCAACTATTTATGAAGTGCTTTTGAACTTCTGGGGTTCCATAGTGTGTTAAAATTCCTAGGAAAGAAGGAAGAGAAAATTGAATAATTATTACTGTTGACATTTTGAAAAATCTTAATTTCACTGGGCTTTCTGAAAAAAAAAAAAAAAAGGTTATTTTAAGCATTCTAAAACTTATTAGAAATGTTCATATCAATTGTTGAAGGAAATTACTAGAACAAAGGCATTCATATGTATGCAAGTTAAGGCGCCAAAACAACCAAGCAAACAACCAAACAAAACTAAAACCAAAAGTTGTCCTAATTCAGAAGAATTAGTTAAAAAATAAGAAGCCCTGCACCCTTACCAGGTATGCCACTAATTATGAGAGATAAGGGAGGAAGTCCTCAGAATCCACTGAGTGTTGTGTGAGTGAATCTGTATCATTTGTAATGAAGGAAAGGATATTATCAGTAGTATGAAAAAAACAGACCCTGGTATGGCATCCATCTTTTCCCTCTGTTTTGTGAGAAGAGAATCAGTTTTAAAACTACAAAAATCCTTTTTCAACAAAGCAGAAATTGTAATGTAATATTTCTAACTTCAGTCTCATATTTTTTCTAGTTAAATTACAAAGAGAAACCACTATGTGCGCTTCCAGAAATATCAATAATAAAAAATCTGCAAAAATTCTGCCCTGTAAGACAGGGCATCAACTTCTTGCACTTCTCGTAAAATAGATGAGAAATCTGCACTGATACGGTAAATGCTATGTAAAACATTGTAGGACCCTAGATTCCACTTGGAAAATCAGGGCATTCTGGGAAAATACAGAGTTCAGAGAAGTGTGAATATTATACATGAATATAAACAGAAAAATTACTATAATATTTGTAGCATACAGCAAATCTAATGAGAAGTGAAATGATGGAATGCAGACAAGGCAATTAAATTAGTAAAGACAGAAGCCTATATCGTTATATGATTTAGCTTTATGCATCTCAGCGAAGACTCTCATTAATAAATAATTTGGAAATTTGGGGCTATACCTTTAACTTTATTCACATAATCTTATAAAAGGCCTTCAGAGCTTATAACACTTTACCTTCAATAGAGTGAAAAAGATCAGGAGTGAGAGGGCTCCAGGCAACACACGTGTTAATGCTCTAGAACCATCTTCTCAAAAAATGTTTTCTTATTGCCATCTCATTACCTCTTGGAATACCGGATTTCAAGGTTGAAGTGGACAAATAAATGAGAATGATTGTTTCTGATCAGGAAAACAGAAAACTGTACTCCAGTGCTCAGGTCCTTAAGGTCATAGGCATTTAATGAAATCCTCATCACTAATGTGTAGGAGATGTCGGAGAAGAATACAGAGATGGTATAACACCCGTATATAAGTCTCTCCATTCCCCCTGAGTTCCCCCTGAAGGGCCTGTACACGACACATACAATAATCTAGGGCTGGAAAAAGGAAACAGTGTGAGTAATGGTAAAGACCTATGAAAGAACAACCATACAAAGTATGCCCAGTCAACTGGCTGGCATCAGAACCAGTGCCAAAAAAAAAAGCAAAAAGGGTGTTAGTAACTGAAGACTGCTACCTGAGAGGCACCGAGGCACCAATTTGCTGTCCAGATAATCTCTCCAGAGAGGTTTGTTGCCTGCTCAGGGTTCACATTTGTGGCACTACAAAAAAGTTACCAACCCAGGTGGGTCAGAAGACTACCATCCATTCTTGATCTTCTATGTAGGGTCAAATGAGGCTGCAACAAAGAGACTATGAAATATCAAAAAGGACTTTTTGTCCCTCAGAAAGACGTTGGAGGGATGAGGAGTGCAAGTAGTGTTCTCCTCCACCCTCCCAGCTGGTGACTGGGACCCAAGAAAAAGGAAACAAACACAGAAAGTGAACAATTGGCTGTGGGGCTGGTGCCATGGTCAAGGTTTGGGGTTCTATGATTTCAGATATACTTTTGAGAGACTGTGCATGCTGACATAGGATAGGGTGCACCTGGTTAGGTGGGGCAGGGGTTCTGGGCAGCAAGCTGGCTAGACCCATTAGCAGGGATTTAAGCTAGATTCAGCGGGGAAATGGAATGTACCTCTGAGTGATGGAATGAACCTAGGGACATTGTCTCTAGGTTCATTGTCTCTGTGAGAAGCAACAGGGAATATTTGAGAATTGCCCCAAGGAAATTAGGAAGGGTTCTGAAAAGGTGATGCAACCATGAGAAACAAGCAGGAGAAGCTGGAAACCACAGCACAAGCAGGAAAAGATGATCTGATTGCTATCACAGAAACATGGTGGGTTGGATCCCATAACTGGAACACTGGAATAGAGGGTTACAAGCTATTCAGAAGAGACAGGCAGGGAAGGAGAGGCAGGGCTGTTGCCCTCTATGTTAGGAATGGATTGACTGAGAAGAGTTGCCTCTGAGAAACAGCTATGGACAGGTTGAGAGCTTGTGGGTAAAAGCTAAGGCCTAGACCAGACAACCTGTGGTTGGGGTCTACTACAGGACACCTGATCAAGGGAAGCCTGTTGATGAGGCCTTCTGGCTTCAACTACAAGAAATGTCATGCTCACACACTCTCATCCTGATGGGGACTTCAGCCACCTGGATGTCTGCTGGAAAAGCTACGCACCAGGCTGTGAGCAATCCAGGAAGCTCCTAGAGTGCGCTGGGGATAACTTCCCTGTCCACGTGCTATGACAAATCAGATAGAGGAGAAGTGTCACTGGACTTGGTGCTCACCAATGCAGATGAACTCATGAAAGAGGTTAAGATTGGAGGCAGTCTGGGCTGCAGTGACCATACCCTCGTTGAGTTTGTGATCTCAAGGAGTATGGGCCTGACGAAGAGCAGTCAGGACCCTGAACTTCTGAAGAGCAAACTTTGAGCTATTTAAAGGCCTAGTGGATGAGATCCCCTGGAACACTGTCCTTGGGGACAGAGGAGCTGAACAGAGCTGGCAACTCTTTAAGGGATACTTTTCTTAGAGCACAAGAATTCTCCATCCCCATATGTAAGAAAGCAAGCAGGACGGGCAGAAATCCTGGATGGCTGAGCAAGGACCTGATGGTCAAACTGAGGCCCAAGACGGAAATGCACAGGCAGTGGAAGCAGGGACAAGCCTGGGAAGGGATAAACAACAAGGGAGAACTGATAAAAAGAGACATGGAGAAGTCTGAGGTACTCAGCAGGTTCTTGGCCTCAGTGTTCACTGCCAGTCAGGCTTCCCGTCTCTTGAGTTTGTCAACCTCTAGGCAGGGACTGGGGGAGCAAAGTTCCTCCCACTGTAAATGAAATTCTTGAGACCACCTCATGAGACTGAACAGGTGCAAGTCTGCAGCATCTGATGACATGCATCCCAGGGTCCTGAGGGAACTGGCTGATGGAGTTGCCAAGCCTCTGGTGACTGGAAAAAGGGAAACATCTTTTAAAAAGGGTAGAAAGGAAGACCTGGGGAACTACAGGCTGGTGAGCCTCACCTCTATGGCTAGGAAGGTCGTGGAACAGATTGTCCTGGATGCAATGTAAAGGCATATGCAGGACAAGGAGGTGATCTGAGACAGCCAGCATGGTTTCAACAAGGGCAAATCATGTCCGACCTATCTGGTGGCCTTCTATGATGGAGTGACTGCATCAGTTGACAAGGGAAGACTGGCTGACGACTACCTGGGCTTCTGTAAAACCTTTGACATGGTACCACATGACAACTTGATCTTCAAACTAGAGTGATATGGATTTGAAGAGTGGACCATTCAGTGGATAAGGAATTGGCTTGAAGAATGCACCCAGAGAGTCTTGGTCAACGGCTCTCTGTCCAGGTGGAGGCCTAAGACAAGTGGTATCCCTCAGAGGTCTATCTTAGGACCAGAGCTGTATAACATATTTATCAATGACATAGAGAGTGAGATTGAGTGTACATTCAACAAATTTGAAGATGACACCAAGCTGAATGGTGCAGTCAGTGCAACGAGGAAGGGACACCATCCAGAGGGACCTGAACAAGCTTGAGAAGTGGGCCCAGGTGAACCTAATGAGGTTCAACAAGTCTAAGCACAAGGTGCCGCAGCTGGGTTGCCATAATCCCATTCAGTTTGACAGAAGGTGTTTACCAATAGAACACCATACCTTTTCTTGCACTTGTATTTTTAATTGAAGGATAGTTCTTGCTGGATTGCTATTAGGAAAAAAAAAAAATCTTACTGCAAGACTTACTCTTGGGTGCACATTTTACAGAAGGTAAATCAAGATGAAAATAATTGTATCTTCTTCCTTTAGAATCTGACAGTTTTGAAATTTCTCCCTGAAGTACACACATCTGGCCTGAGTCACAATACATTAATAATATTTTACTCTTGAAACCAGCAAAAACTAACTGCAGGAAGTCATAAAAAGTAGACAAGAAGAGTCTGCTTTGTGAAAGACTTTAGCATTTCTGCAAGGTGAGATTTTCAAGTGATTCAGAAAAGATTACACTATTTTGATAATAAAATTGAAGACCTGGAAAACAGGTCATGATGTTCACATCTTAAGAATTACAGCTATTACAGAGGAAAGTGAAGGCAAAGGATGATTGGATTTGTAACCACTCTGATAATCAGAATAATGGGGGGATGTGTTTTCCCTCACAAATGGGAAATGACAGCAATACATGGAATCATTCATCTGAAATCCAGTGAAGAGGACGAGCCATGTGTTACCTTTACAAAATTGCTGACACTTTGAAAAAGGTAAAAAGTTTAACACACATTAGGGAAAATGTAAAATGAAACTCAATATTTTTATTACATTTCCATGAACAAAAAGTTGGAGAACAGTGAAAGCAAAGTGTATTCTCTCTAATGCAGAGAATGCACACTGCTACTTTAATTCCAGAAAAAAGGCAGATTTAGCCAAACAACAAATACATGTACCATGCAATTATCTAAATGTTAGGTGAGAAACAATTTATACTCAATTGAGGAAAGACACACCTCTCACTGTGTGCAGATACATTTCTATATATATCTTGCTTGATTTATATCTATATGTAGAGAGGTGCAGTGGCAAAGAAAGAAGAGCTGTTTGCCAGAACTGATAACTGGGATGCTAAAGAGTTGTATAGCACAGGACTTGTGCACGGGTGTGGAAGATTTGTGGTTAAACCAGCTGTTTTGATTTGGTTTAATATTGGTTTAATATTCAAAGTGCAAATTATGAATATATTGTCTTAGTGTAGAAATACAGTCATTAACCAAAAAAAAAAAAAATATATATATATATATAGTTTAGAAATCTGAGATACTTCCTTGTTTCTTTTTTTAAACTAATGCTAGAATGAAACATTCATATTAGGGAGAAATGTTGATCCATTGTATATTATGAATAGAGGGAAGATATGGAGTGACAAATGTCAAAGTGCTATCCATGACCTGTTGAATAGCTCTGGACAACATAATGCATATCTTTTCCCCCCAGAGACTAACCTAGAAATTAAGATGTGTGTTACACATCCAGAAGTCAACAGTCTCTGAAGAAATAAAGGTTATCTGGAAGGAGTGACATTCTTTTGCTTCACTGTTTTGCAGTAGTCTTCTGGACATTTTTATTTAAATTTTTTAATTTTCCCCATTATGTTGTTTATATATATTGTGTTTCTTTGAACACAGTTTAAGATGTTTGCTGCAGTACAATACAAAGAAGATGTATTTTATGGTTATCACATTAATAAATAAGTGTCCTGGTTTCAGTTAAGACAGAGTTAGTTTTCCTCCTAGTAGCTGGTAGGGTGCTATGAGTTGGATTACCATGAGAAGAGTGCTGATAACATGCTGATGTTTTAATTGTTGCAGAGCAATGCTTACATTAAGGAACTTTCAGCTTCTTGCTCTGTCCTGCCAGTGGGCAGACTGGGGGTGCAGCAAGAACTGGGAAGGGACAGACCCAGGACACCTGACCAAAACTGGCCAAAGGGGTATTCCACACCATCTGATGTCATGCTAAACAATGTATAGGGGTGGCTAGCCAGGATGGGAGGGCCAGCTGCTTGGGGATAGGCTGGGCACCAGTCAGCGGGTGGTGAGTAATTGCATTGTACATCACTTGTTTCGTATCCATTATTATTAAGAGTACTATTATTATTATTATTGTGATTATTATTATTGTTGTTGTTGTTATTTCTGTCTTAATAAACTGTCTTTATTTCAACTCACAGGCATCACTTTCCCATTTCTCTCTCCCACCCCCAGAGAGGGAGGGGGGAGGGTGAGCGAATGGCTGTGTGGTGTTTAACTGCCAGCCGGGTTAAACCACAACAATTACTTTGAGTCTCTAGCTCCAATGCAGGGTCTGATACCTCAGATAGTGATAGATAACCAGCCTGTTCCTTGCTAAATCCTTTATAACTGCTTCCATACTTCAAGTGACTAGCATGCTGTATTAAAATCCATATACCATACTGAAGGGAAAAGGGTAATACTCTGTTTAACTGTAGCCCAAGTAAGCATGTAAGTTAATCTGAAGACTAAAGAAGTACTCTAGAATAGTTTTGAAATTTCTTTTTTTTCTCAGTCTTATCCATTCATTTTATATTTTATAGTGCCTTTAGTACCCACTATAAAAATTTAAGAATTTGAGTCACAGAAGATGAGCAGAATACCTAATCTCACAAACATTTCTGTTTGATATCTCTCTTTTTTTTTTTTTTAATGAAAAAGTTGGAGTTGGGCACAAGAAGTAGTTCCTGGATTCCTGAATGAGCTATCTCATTTTTTATCAGAAGATTACAGATTGATGCCATCTTTTACTTGTCCCGGGAGTTCCTTCTGTATTGGTCCCCCGAGTTCTTATTAAATTTGCAGTTCATGAAAAAATCTTGAAGCAATGAAATTGATCTAGAAATAGAAAGATTTCCCCCTCCTCTTTTGGACACTAACACAGAGAAAAATTGGATGCTAATCCTATGGAAGTTGAGAACATTAAATATTTTTTTGTTGACCCCCAAAAAAAAAACTTTGCAGTTCAATGAATAGCCATTATATTATAAATATTTAGGGTTTTTGCATGACGGAGAGAAAAATGTAGAAGTTAAGTTTGTTGTCAGATGAAATGTCAGAATTGCCCATGAAACAGAAATTTAAGATTTTGGTAATTTGCTATCTTCTTATTCTTCTCTTATTCTGCTATTACTTTTTCAGCAAGGAAATAAGAAAGGATTAAGTTCTCTGCCAGAAGGACTAAGGACTGGAAGAAAGCCATCATTACTCCAGTCTTCAAGAAGGGCAAGAAGGAAGACCCAGGAAACTACAGGCCAGTCAACCTCACCTCCATCACCGGAAAGCTGATGCAGCAGCTCATCCTTGAGGCCATCTCTAAGCATGTGGAAGATAAGAATGTGATCAGGAGCAGTCAACACAGATTCATCAAGGGTAAATTATGTTTATCTAACCTGATAGCCTTCTTATAATGGTATGACTGGATGGGTGGATGCGGAAACCACAGTGGATGTTGTCTACCTTGACTTCAGCAAACCATTCAACTCTGTCTCCAATAACATCTTCCTGGGAAAGCTCTGGAAGTGTGGGATCCATGACTGGACATTAGAATGGATTGAGAACTGGCTGGAAGACAGATCTCAGAGGGTTGTGCTCAATGGTGCCTAGTCTAGTTGGAGGCCCGTGGCTAGTGATGTTCCCAGGGGGCAATACTGGTCCCAGTCTTGTTGAATTTATTCATCAGTGACCTGGATGAAGGGACAGAGTGCGCCCTCAGCAAGTTTGCAGACAATACAAAGCTTGGTGGAGTGGCTGACACACCAAAGGCCTGTGCAGCCATTCAGAGGGACCTGGACAGGCTGGAAGGTTGGGCCAAGAGGAACCTTATGAGGTTCAACAAGGGCACCACTGAGGAACAACCCCAGGCACCAGTACAGGTTGGGAGCTGACCTGCTGGAGAGCATCTCTGCAGGGAGGGGCCTGGCGGTCATAATGGGCAACAAATTAACCAGCAAATTAAACCAACAAATTAATTAAATTAGCCGGCAATGTGCCCTTGTGGTCAAGAAGGCCAATGGGATCATAGCCTGCGTCAGAAGGAATGTGGACAGTGGGTTGAGAGAGGTGATCCTCCCCCTCTACTCAGCTCTGTGGAGGCCACAGTATGCAGTTCTTGGCTCCCCAGTACAAGAGGGACGTAGAACTTCTAGAGAGGGTCCAGTGTAGAGCCACAAAGATGATTAAGGAATTGAAGCATCTGTCCGGTGAGGAAAGACTAAGTGAGCTAGGCTTGTTTAGCCTAGAGAAGAGGAGATTGAGAGATCTTATCAACCTCTACTATTACTTGTAGGGACAATATAAAGAGGATGGGGCTAAGCGAAACCTGGTGGGATGAGTCCTGTGACTGGGGTGTTGCGATAGATGGTTACAGGCTCTTCAGGAGGGACAGGCAGGGTAGGCGAGGTGGTGGGGTGGCGATGTATGTGAAGCAGGGGCTGGACTGTGTGGAACTTCAGGTTGGCAATGGCAAAGTTGAGAGCCTCTGGGTAAGGATCAAGGGACAAACGAATAAAGGGGATGTCGTTGTGGGAGTCTATTACAGACCGCCTGGCCAGGACGATAGCGCCAATAAATTATTCTTTACAGAACTAAGAGAGGCCTCGAGATTAACTCCCCTTGTCCTTATGGGGGACTTCAACTTGCCAGACGTTAACTGGGAGTGCCACATGGCTGACACGAGCAAGTCCAGGAGGTTCATGAAGCACCTAGATGATAACTTCCTGGTGCAGGTGCTAACGAAGCCAACTAGGAAAGGTGCCCTCCTAGACCTGTTGCTAGAAAACAGAGAGGGTCTGGTGGGAGATGTGGTGATTGGTGGCCGCCTCGGTCATAGCGACCATGAAGTGTTTGAGTTCAAAATTTACGGTGACAGAAGGAAAAGTGCCACCAAAACCTCATCCCTAGATATGGGGAAAGCGGACTTCAGGCTGCTCAGGGAACTAGTCAGCAAGGTCCCCTGGGAAACTGCTCTTGAAGGCCTCGATGTCCACCAGTGCTGGTCATTCTTTAAGCGATGCCTCCTAGAAGCACAAGATCAGGCAATTCCTAAATATCGCAAGTCAGGCAGGCGGGGCAGGAGGCCGGCGTGGCTGACCAGGAACATTCTAATGGAGATTAGGCGGAAACAAAGAGTGTTTCACTACTGGAAGGAGGGCCAGGTGTCAAGGAAAGAATACAGGGATGCTGTTCGTGTTTGTAGGGAGAAAGTTCGTGTGGCCAAAGCACACCTAGAGTTGAAGCTGGCTGTGTCTGTGAGAGAAAATAAAAAGGTTTTTTTAGATATGTGAATGGAAAAAGGAGAACTAAAGAATACATAGGGCCGCTCCTTGATAGGGAAGGTCTCCTCACAGACAATGACATAGGCAAAGCAGAGACGCTTAACGCCTTCTTTGCCTCTGTCTTCAATGCCGATGATGGGCTTCGGGACCCAGGGTGCCCTGAGCTGGAGGACCGGGACGGTGGGGATGACAAACTCCCAACCGACCCTGAACGTGTGCGGGATTTGCTACTCCACCTGGATCCCTACAAGTCCATGGGTCCGGATGGGATTCATCCCCGGGTGCTGAAAGAGCTGGTGGACATCATCACGGAACCTCTCTCAATTATTTTTCAACGATCCTGGGAATTTGGAGAGGTCCCGGTAGACTGGAAGCTGGCAAATGTTGTGCCGATTTTCAAGAAGGGTCAGAAAGAAGACCCTAGCAATTACAGGCCTGTCAGTCTCACGTCAGTGCCTGGTAAAATCATGGAGAAGATGGTTCTCGAACTTATTGAGGCGCACCTGGGGGACAAAGCAGTCATTGGTCCCAGCCAGCATGGGTTTGTGAAGGGTAGGTCCTGCCTAACTAACCTGATTTCCTTTTATGATAAGATCGCCCGTATGGTGGACCAAGGGAAACCAGCTGATGTGATTTTTTTGGACTTCAGCAAGGCTTTTGACACGGTTTCCCATAGGATCCTACTGGACAAAATGTCCACCATACAGCTAAATAAAAACATCATACGATGGGTGAGCAATTGGCTAACGGGCAGGGCCCAAAGGGTTATGGTAAATGGGGCTGCGTCAGGCTGGCGGGTGGTCACCAGTGGGGTCCCTCAAGGCTCCATTTTAGGGCCGGTACTTTTCAATATTTTTATAAACGATCTGGATGTAGGAATAGAAGGTATTTTGAGCAAGTTTGCTGATGACACCAAACTTGGAGGAGTTGTGGACTCGAATGAGGGTGGAAAGGCCTTGCAGAGGGATCTGGATAGGTTGGAGAGCTGGGCAATCACCAACCGCATGAAGTTCAATAAGAGCAAGTGCCAGGTCCTGCACCTGGGACGGGGAAACCCTGGCTGCACGTACAGACTGGGCGATGAGATGCTGGAGAGCAGCCTAGAAGAGAGGGATCTGGGGGTCGTGGTAGACAGCAAGTTGAATATGAGCCAGCAGTGTGCCCTGGCAGCCAGGAGGGCCAACCGTGATTGTTCCCACTCTACTCTGCACTGGTGCGGCCTCACCTCGAGTACTGTGTGCAGTTCTGGGCACCACAGTATAAAAAAGGACATGAAACTGTTGGAGAGTGTCCAGAGGAGGGCTACGAAGATGGTGAAAGGCCTGGAGGGGAAGATGTATGAAGAACGGCTGAGGTCTTTGCACTTTCAAATGATCCCTCATTTAGCAAGTGACTGAATCCAAAAAGTGTATGATCTAAAACAGATATATACCCAAACATTAATTCTATAAAACAACTACATTTCAGTTCTGGCGTTTTAAATTCCTGTCTAGTCTACAGGGAAAAGATTAGAGTCTGATTTGCAGAAACACAGAGTTTAGAGCATACCATTCAGTTTAGAGCCAACCAGGTCTCTAGGTGTTTGTTGCTTCAGATGTTCAAGCTCCTTATGTCCTGCTTATGGCCTATACAAGCAACCAAAAACATTCCCGTTATGATTCAGTGTGACTATTCCGCTTCTGGCATATATAATGAAAGCATTTGGTAGGTAATGCATAGATAATGGTTATTGTTTACCTTGAATGATGCATAACTTTGCAGTATTATATGCATTTTAGCTCTCTTTACTACAAAATGGTATTCTGAATACATTTGGAAATTTGGTCTTTAAAATTTACTTGGGATTCATTATATTGAAGAGGTGAGTTGCCTCACCTCTTGTCAGCAGTCAGTATTAGCAAGCCAAGATGATACAGGTGACGTGTTATAATTTCTGGAAACACTCTGGACTGGCAGTCCACAACAGGCAAGATGGTCCTGACAGTTATTTGGAAACAAAGAGTTACTGACAATATGCTGTTTACCCTGCTGGGTAGCTAAACGCCATCATAGCTGACCTCTCAGTCACCCTCCTCAAAGGAAAAGGGGAAGAAAATAAGACGGAAAAAGGCTCAAGCATTGAGATAAGGATAGGGAGATCACTCAGCAATTATTATCATGGGCAAAACAAACTCAGCATAGGCTTCTACAGGCCTGTCAATCTAACCTCAGAGCCAGGAAAGCTAATGGAGCAGATTATCATCAGTGTTATCATGTAGTACTTAAAGGACAACCAGGTAAACAGGCTATCAGCATGAATTTATGAAAGGCAGGTCCTACAGTGCGAACCTAATCTCCTTCTACAACAAGGTAACAAGGATGTTTATGTGGTCTACCTAGACTTCAGTAAGGCATTTGATATGGTTTCCCACAGCATTCTCCTCAAGAAACTGGCTGCTAAAAGCCTGGATAAGTGTACACTTTGTTGGGTTAAAAACTAGCTGGGTGGCTGGGCACAAAGAGTCGTGGTGAATGGATTTACATCCAGTTGGAGGCCAGTCACAAGTGGTGTCCCCCAGGGCTCAGTAAGGGAGACAGTTCACTTCAATATCTTTTTCAATGATCTGAATGAGGGGATCGAGCGCACCCTCAGTAAGTTTGCAGATGACACCAAGTTAGGCGTGAGTGTTGATCTGCTCGAGGGTAAGAAGGCTCTGAAGAGGCATCTGGTTAGGCTGGACCAATGTGCCGAGGCCAACTGTATGAGTTTCAATAAGGCTGAGTGCCAGGTCCTGGGAGCACAACAATCCCGTGCAATACAGGCTGGGGACAGAGTGGCTGGAAAGCTGCCAGACGGAAGGGGACCTGGGGGTATTGGTCAATAGCTGGCTGCATATGAGCTAGCTGTGTGCTTGGATGGCCAAGAAGGCCAGCAGCATCATGGCTTGTGTCAGAAATAGCATGGCCAGCAGGACTAGGGAAGCAATTGTCCCCCTGTACGCAGCTCTGTGTAGGCTGCACCTCAAATGTGGCAGTGCACACATTTGCACCTCAAATGTGTGCACCTCAAAAAAGGCAGAGAAGGACCTGGGAGTGATGGTGGATAGTCGGCTGAACATGAGCCAGCAGTGTGCTCAGGTAGCCAAGAAGGCCAACGGCATCCTGGCTTGTATCAGGAACAGCGTGACCAGCAGGGCGAGGGAGGTGATCGTCCCCCTGTACTCAGCTCTGGTGAGGCCGCACCTCGAGTACTGTGTTCAGTTTTGGGCCCCTCGCTACAAGAAGGACATCGAGGTGCTTGAGCGGGTGCAGAGAAGGGCGATGAAGCTGGTGAGGGGCCTGGAGAACAAGTCCTACGAGGAGCGGCTGAGGGAGCTGGGCTTGTTCAGCCTGGAGAAGAGGAGGCTCAGGGGTGACCTTATCGCTCTTTTTAGGTACCTCAAGGGAGGCTGTAGCGAGGTGGGGGTTGGCCTGTTCTCCCACGTGCCTGGTGACAGGACGAGGGGGAATGGGCTTAAGTTGAGCCAGGGGAGTTTTAGGTTAGATGTTAGGAAGAACTTCTTCACTGAAAGGGTTGTTAGACATTGGAACAGGCTGCCCAGGGAAGTGGTGGAGTCACCATCCCTGGAAGTCTTCAAAAGACGTTTAGATGTAGAGCTTAGGGATATGGTTTAGTGGAGGGCTGTTAGCGTTAGGTTGGAGGTTGGACTCGATGACCTTGAGGTCTCTTCCAACCTAGAAATTCTGTGATTCTGTGATTCTGTGAAATACTGCGTTCAGTTTTGCGCCCCTCACTACAAGAAGAATACTGAGGTGCTGGAGCATGTTCACAGAAGGCCAACAAAGATGGTGAGGGATCTAGAAAGCAAGTCCTATGAGGAGTGGCTGAGGGAAATGGGGTTGTTTAGGCTGAAGAAAAGGAGGCTCAGGTGAAACCTTATCACAGTCTACAGTTACCTTAAAGGAGACTACAGCTAGATGGGGATCAGACTCTTTTCCCAAGCACCAAGTGATGAGGGGAAATGGCTTCAAGTTGCACCAGGATATGTTTAGATAGAATAATAGGAAAAATTTATTTACTGAAATTGTTGTGCAGCATTGGATCAGGCTGCCTAGGGAAGTAGTCTCTCCCAGCTGCTGTTGCCCAGCACTTGTTTCCCTTTCTTAACTCTGCTCTCCCAGCGGTCCACCCAGCATCAATTATGGCTCAGCTCTGGCTCACGGCAGGTCCCTTTGGAGCAGCTGGAGCTGGCTCTGCTCTGACATGGGGCAGCTGCTGGGCTGTGCTCATGCATGCCACACCCAGAACTGCCAAAACCTTGCCACATAAACCCAATACAGAGAAACATCTCAATATACCTTATATAGACTTCCCAGGGAGCAGACTTTTCTGCTGTAGAAAAAGAGGAACAGACTTCATGTGCTACACAACCTTCATGCTACAGATGTATAACATTTATAGGCCAAACCATAGTTTATTTCTGATTAAGAATGTTATTATTCCTGACATCTGTAGGACACGTGAATGGTGTTGAATGTAGGAAGAAGTGTCGCCGTAACAAACATGAATGAGGATTCAGATATAGTCACATGCTTAAGGTTAGGAAAAACAAAACAACAACAACAGCAACAGAAGGGGGTCCTTTAACAAAGGCCCCCTTGTATCCGGAGGATCCATACTACCTACCTCTTTGCACCATGAGGCAGCACTAAGCAACAGAATAGACGATGTTTGGACCAAAGCTGGACAGTCACCTGAGTAGATGGTGTATTGGCAAAGCTGCAGTTACTTCTGTAGACTTCTAAAAATGGCCTGTGGGTCTGATCACTGTAAAAGAAGGATGACAATGGGTATGAAAACAAACAGAAGATACTTTGATATGAAACCATTCCTAATCATAAAGTTACCCGGAGTGAGGACTGTTTTCCAAGACACTCTGAATGGCAGTATACAACTGAATGAATGAATCTTGGACATCTTAAAGCCAAGAAAAAAACAAAATATATATATATATACACATATATATAATATTATTAAATAGTTGACAAATAGTTTCAAACAAAGACCGATTGACAAAAAGAACTAGACATTGTTTCATAGAAACCCCAGGAGAAATTCCCTTCCAGATCCTTGCTGTTAATTTTATTCTGTAGTAATGTGAAACAATATATATATATATATATATATATATATATATCTGTTGAGTACACATTTTTAAATATTTCTTGGAACTACATAACTGAAATGAGTTCAGAGATTCAGGAAAAATAGTATTTATTCTTCCCATACTATTTAACTGTTCTAAAGTAATGGGACTTCGACAGCTAAAAATTACTGAAAATGAATGTGTCCTGGTTTCAGTTAAGGCAGAGTTAATTTTCCTCCTAGTAGCTGGTAGGGTGCTATGTGTTGGATTACCATAAGAAGAGTGCTGATAACATGCTGATGTTTTAATTGTTGCAGAGCATTCCGTACACCAAGCCAAGGACATTTCAGCTTCTTGCTCTGTCCTGCCAGTGGGCAGACTGGGGGTGCAGCAAGAACTGGGAGGTGACAGACCCAGGACAGCTGACCTAAACTGGCCAAAGGGGTATTCCACACCGTCTGATGCCATGCTAAACAATGTATAGGGGTGGCTAGCCTGGGTGGGGGGGCTGGACTGCTCAGGGTTAGGCTGGGCATCAGTCAGTGGGTGGTGAGCAGTTGCATTGTGCATCACTTGTTTCATACACATTATTAGTAGTAGTACTATTATCATCATCATCATTATTATTTTTGTTGTTGTTGTTATTTCTCTGTCTTAATAAACTGTCTTTATCTCAACTCACAGGCTTCACTTTCCCGTTTCTCTCCCCCATCTCCCAGAGAGGGAGGGGGGAGGGTGAACAAACGGTTGTGTGGTGTTTAGCTGCCTGCTGGGTTAAACCATAACAGAATGTTATTTAAAATAAGTGTTTTTAAGTGTCGATATCTTACTTTTGGCCATGTAACTTAGGTGGATAGCAACTGTTCTGGACTCTTTTTTTTTTTTTTTTTCCTCTGAAAAAATACAACTGTAAAAATGAAGAAAAAATTAAAAAAAATAAAAAGCCAAATAAACAAAATGAACACAAGCTAAAGTTGAATGAATACCATAGAAAAAAATATGCCTTTGCTCTCATGTATTTCCTGTGATCTCCCACTCTGGCTAGCCCAGAGCTTTACTCAATCTGAATTACTGAAGATTAAAAAAAAATAATAATAAAGTGGGAAAAACTTAAGAATTATTAAGAATTAATAATAAACCAAAAGATTGAGCGAAAAGTAGATTGAGAAATATGAGATGGAAAATTTATCTCACCTGAATTAAGGCACTTCAGCTACAGTATGTGAAGTGCTGTTGCACAACTTGAAATGGATCTGGAATGCCACAATCCATTCAAGTATATAAAAAGGACGATATGACCCATTCTTCAGCACCTACAATTAAAGTGAGGTGTAGAATACCTTTCATTTATTAGAGTTTCAACAGCAAGGAGGTGTTCAAAGTAAAGGATGAAAGAATTTACTTTTAAAATGAAATCACATACACATATAAATTCACAAAGAAAGGCTAGCTGTGTGTTTTACAGCAGGATCTGAGACAGCATAAATCTGACTGAAGTCTCTCTTCATTACTGCCATGGCCATCACATTTAGCCCATTAACTATGTGTAAAATGCAAATAATTAATATAATTTTTCATTCCATTTTGTATCTTTGCAATGGAAATTGGGTTGTGTCCTCACAATTTCCTTAGGATCTTATCCTTATTTGATTTTTTTTTCAAATGGGACTTCAGTTTGATTAAAAACAATAACATAAAGACTCTATTATTTTCTGAAAGTGTTGCAAGGAATTAAATTAGTGACAACAATTATTTTGCTATTTCTAAAAAGATAATATTTCCCTAAACACTTCTTTTTCTGTTACCAAAATTACTTTGAAAGCAATAAAATCTGTTCATATAGAAGTTTCATTACTAAAACAAATACAGATTTGGTGAACTTTACCATATAAACTCATGCTAACAGATTAGAGAATATTTTATGTCAGGAACCTGAAGCATCATATAAAAATATGTTGACAGCAACAGTAAAAAGTCAGGGAAGCCATGATTAATTATACCCTTTGCTTTGCCTCACTCTGCAGTGTTGAAGGAATGACTTTTGAAGAGCATTCAGGAAAAGATCATGGGAATGAGAGGTCAATGGCAGAAAATGATAGTCCTCATACTAAGCCACAGACTTTTCATTCATTAAGATCAGGGCAGCTTTAGTAGATCTTCTGTTTACATATGTAGGGAAGTTGTAATTCAACTAGGAATGTACAAATCTAAGTCTCTAAAGATCCAAAAGCTGCTGTTCCCACCTTTGCACAAGGCTTGAGGCTTGAGGACTTGTAGCATAGTTATACTGTGGGTTACTTGAGCACAGCTGTTTTACAGTTTGGGTGATGATACAAGCATGTGTTTCACCTTGCAGTGGTAGACAGGTAGGCATTCACCCAGGGAATTCAAATTCATTCAAACTTTAACTTAATAATTTGAACCTTTATACTTGAAATTCTGAACTAAATTACATATATTATTAATATTTCTGACTCACAATTTGATCCAGTTTCTGATTTCATACAAAGTAGGTTTTGAGGTTGTTCTTAAAATAGTTCAAAAAACAGCAACAGCAACAACAAAACACACACACACAAAAGCCAACGCCATTCTACCATTACTCGGTATTTCGAAGAAGTTTCACAAGTGATAAACAATGAAAGACTGACACAGCTGAGTAACAAAGTTTCACATAGGTGTAGTCTGGTATGTATAGTGACAATCATTGAGTCTTTCAGTAATTTGTTTGTCAAGATGATGAAGTAACTTGATTTTCCAAAAACTATGTATGTATTTGGTATAACATGTCAAATAAAAATAAATAAATAAATGAATAATGAAAAGAAAAAAAAAATTCAATTTTTGTATGTGACAACTTTGTCCTGGAGTTTATTTTTAAACTGAGCTAGGTTTGTCCTAAATTTTTTCTTGCATGAAACTTCCTGAGATTTCTTCTACAATGTGTACGACAATAACTAAGGTGGTTAATTAGTGCTTTCTGTACAATGAGTATGAAATGTTGAAAAGTGGATTGTTTCTTATGCAAGATAATGTACATTAGGATTGCCACACTCAGTAGGTTTAGCAGTTCAAAAGCAGTGTAATGAAGTGTTTTACTTAGTACTGAGATGGAAAAAGGCAATGTTGCCAAGGTGTGCTTCGGTCTTCTGTATCTAAAGGAATTTTAGGTAGTGAAAGCCTCTTTCTCAGTAATACAAAAATACTGAGCAAATTCTGACTGTTTTGTGTGCTCATATTGTACTTAACTGTCTTTTGAGAGCATAGCTCTATTAAAAAATAGATTAGACAGACATTTTCTTCATTTGTGAAATGTTTATCACTATCTCTCTTTTGCAAACCACAGAAATTGCATATTCTTCCATTAGCTGACAAATCTGTCAGTCTTGAACATGGGCCCCTTAACAGAGAAGAAGGTTCTTTCCTGGCCTAGCTCCTGGCAGGAGCATGTCCACCATGTTTGCCCTGGCCCAGCCCGAAGAGGTGGTCAGGACAGACTGTAAATGAAGTTTCAGGTTTGTTACAATGGTACCAAGCATACAGTCTCAGCTCTGCCTACCTCTTTTCATTGCATAAATTAGTGACATTGTAGGATTTGACATTAACAGTCTGAAACATTTTCAGGTTTTCACTGAGAATGGTCTTATATTTGCTGCCTCCCATGAAATTGATAAACCTGTAATTTCAGGCTTAGAGACTGTCTCCACTTGTTACGCTCAGGACTGGGGACCTGACTCTTTTATGTCAGAGGCACTCCTTGGAAGGACATAATTTCATTCAATGGATAATATTGACAGACTAGTTCAGAGATACTACTGAGCAGCTGTCCTGCCACTGCTGGCCACTTGCCTGCTCTCCAGCCATTGTAAATGCAAAATAAACATTACTAACTGCTTGTTTTCTTTATTCCCTTTCAAGTGAGTTTTTCAATCATGTTATTTGTGAACAGGAGTAGCTTAATAAATAGTGGTGAACTTGTGTTACATGGCATCAGAAATCAGACAAACTCCTGTCCTGCCTGCAGCCCTCATCCCAGATTATCTTGTCTGACTTTTGTCTCCAGACTTCCCCAAGGGTGATATTACCAATTGGTTGTGAAGACTGTGACCTCCAGACTGCTTATGAAGTGGCACACAAGCAAGGAGGTATGCTTCTTTTGTCCTGTGCAGTAGACCTCATTTCATCCTGAGAAAATTTCCATGAAAGTACTCTATTGGCATCCCAATATGAATGAGTGTTTTAGAAAGGTAATGAAGCCCTTGTCTAGGTTAGCAGTGGAAAAGAAAATGGTGAGCATAAATTACACTGATAGGACAACATTCTGAAAAAAAAAAATAAAAAAAAATATATATATATATATATATATATTTCCCTTTAGTAGCAAACACTAGGAAATATTTGTAATGCCAATCTGAGAGCAGAGAAAAAATGGCATGAAAATGTCCATGAAAATGGTCCTCATCAAATTCTATAAACAGAGTCTGATTGATGATATCTTCCACAACTCATTTTTCTCTCTGGTAAGCAGAATTTCCATTTGCTTTGATAGAGAAAAATTATTCCATAGCTAATTTTTTCCTTTAAGCGTTTTGGTCCTATGGACATCACCTTATCTCATATCAGGAAAGAGTCTGAAACTGGCAAAGACTTTGGTGTTTCCCTGATCACAAGCAGATCTATCATTATTTTGGAGGATTTTGGAAGTGTGTGTACAGGATTTTATTTGCGTCTCTGTCTCTTGACCTCTATCACAGCTTTGTCCTAAGCTTGAGACAAATATGTATTTTCAGAATAAATACAAAAAAATAAAATAAAATAAAATAAAATAAAATAAAATAAAATAAAATAAAATAGAATAAAATAAAATAAAATAAAATAAAATAAAATAAAATAAAATAAAATAAAATAAAATAAAATAAAATAAAATAATTAAACAAAATTAACAAATAAAACATTTATTTTAGAATGTGTCATTAGCTACCCCAAGGAATGACCTGCTCTACTCTGCTTTTTCCTCCCCCCTCACTCAGTTGTCACCTGTAATGCTGCCTAACGTTAATTACTGCTGGATGTGTTGCCTTGACACCTCTAATGCTACAAGAGGAAAAATCTATGCTCCCTGAGGTGAAAAATATTCTTTTAATATTTTCCTCTTTTGTTTCACTTGCAAAAGCTGGATAAAGACAATAGCTGTTTAATTCCATTTTAACAATTCATTGTTTTGTACCACATTTATCACAAACTGCTCCAGCAGTAGTTAGAAAAGTGATGCTACTGACAATTGTTTGACAAAATGGACTCCTGTCCATCCTTGCACAGTTGAGGGAAGCCTTCACAATACTTAGCAGCTGCTAACTATTAAAGGCAGTCAGGTACAGAAAGCTGAATAGTCAGAAATTTTTGCTGAAGCTCCTTCTCAAAGTCTCTGGAATCTTTTCCTGTTTGGGAAATATCTTAAGTTTTATCTTGCATATTTACATGGTGGTCTTTTGGAAGACCACTTTGAATTTATGCTTTAGGGTAAAACAAACAGCATGCAGCATGTAATCCCTCTGTATCCAGCACACTCTGATATTACCATGTCTGATGCATTTATGCTAACTTGAATGCTGCATCAATCAAGTTCAAGTTCAAGAATCAAGTTCAGCCATCACCAAAATAAATGCAAATGATAGTATATTAATACCCAGTACATGTTGCTTTGATCTTTGCTGATGAAATTATTTCTAAAGTCTTCAGGAAATTGTTCAAGTGCAGTAGTATGTCTTTCTGGGCAATTCTATTTCCTGCCTGCAAATCCCTTGATATTTCAAGAACCTCTGATTTTTCATTTTGTAGTGTACTTATCCAGAGACACCTAGCCCCTATCAATGCATAAGTACATTCATTGCTTGCACTAACTCAATGTGCTTTCTCATGGTCTGCATTATCTTATGAAAATACCCTAGGTTTTTTGTTTCAGGGAATTCCTATAACTCTAAGTGGCCATTTGCTGAAAGCAATGTGTTGATGCTTATTTTCATGTAGTAACAGAATTTTCCAGAAGCATTACATAACGGACAGTGGATAAAAGGACATCAGCTTTAGAAATCAAAAAACTGTTGCAAACCTGCAAGATATTGTTAGAAATAGCACAGGTTAATCCACTTTGTTCCTTATATTTTGAAATTAAATGTATTGCACATGCTGTTTTCTTAAATGGTTTTCACTGTTGCTGTACGTTACCATAAGAATCTAAAGCATGTCAAAAGCCTACCTTCCACCACAGTTCCTTGTCAAGTTTTAGCTAATGCAGCAGGCCTAAATAAGTAATTCTGAATCAAGATTAGGTACATGAAATGCTTGTAGGCAGGCTAATCTTCAGAATGCCAATTCACTGTCTCAGGCTGAAAGTTCAGAAAATCTGTGACAGTCAGAGCAGATTGAAATAGAGGTAGCTAAAATGTTCTCTAGAAAACCCCAAAGATGAAATCAAGTATATGATCTGACTGTCAAATACTTCAAAAGAAATATTTCATAAGAACTATTTGCTCCTATTGAAAATATTTTATAGTTTATTGTTAAGGAAATGTTGATTGCAGAATGAAGGGAAAAGAGCAGTAGATTTCAAAAACCTGTTAAGTACAACAAATTAATTTGCATTACATATCTAAAAATACATATCATGGTTATGTGATATGGTTTTGGAAATGCCAAGCTTTTTTTAAAATTGTTTTCAAGATTTAATATTTGTTTCTGTCTTTAAAGTGTTTTTACAAAGAATACACTTTAGCTTCCTTACCTAGGCAAGGGAGCTAACAGCTACTTATATCCTACTTCTGAAGAAGGTTTAGTTATTATACTTCTTATGTTGATAGCATGTTATTGTACATGGCATAGGAAAGAGTGCTTAGGTTACAAACAGGTGACTACTATGTTTCTAGGTTTTTAGTATCATTAGCTATGTTGGACAACATCTATCAGACTGTCACTAAAAGAAAGAAAGTCCTTCATCAGGACTTGAAAAGAAGTCAGATAAGGCATTAAAGTGAGTAGTATGTGTTTCCCATAGATATTTTTTCTCTAGATAAAACCATCTTCGCAGACCCCAGCAAGGCAGATTCCTGTTGTATTTGGTGAGTATTCTCTTGTGTAACTAACTAACTTTTCCTTAACACAGAAGGAGTTTCTGCTGTCTTCCACAAGAAAAGCCCCTAAGACTTAACATTTCCAGTCTACTTAGTTATCTCCTCATTTTGTTAAGTTCCTCAGGAAACAGGCACAAACACTGAAGGTGTCTAAGGCAATGGTATATAACCATGTGTCACTCATAGCTCATAAGAATGACAACGGGACAGGGAAATCATTTCAACACTGGAGCATCACTGATGCTTTCAGACAGGTTGCCCATTATATGTAAGTTTCACTGTACAAAAGTATTCTTTCCAGTCAGCACCACAGAAAACAGAAAATGGACAACCTGCATCTATCAGCTGTAGTGAATGCTAAACACAGACAAAAAATAAAATAAAATAAAATAAAATAAAATAAAATAAAATAAAATAAAATAAAGTAAAATAAAATAAAGTAAAATAAAATAAAATAAAATAAAATAAAATAAAATAAAATAAAATAAAATAAAATAAAATAAAATAAAATAAAATAAAATAAAATAAAATATTAAAAATAAGTGCAGCAAGATGTCTTTGAGCAAAGCACAGGTTCCTGCTATGATTGAGCTGGGACAAGGATGCAAGTGATTTGTATGAAGGCAAGTGGAATTATGGCTTCTGGCATACAGGCCTATTTCTGTTGTTATCCTGTAGCACGTGAGATAAATCAACTTATATAAAAAGTTGAACTTCTTCCTGCATACCCCTTTACAAGATTCTCCAGTGCATGCATTTTCCCTGAGAAATGTTAATAAGTAATTCAAAATAAAATGGTCTCACTGTCTAATGCAACATACCGTCTGGAATCAAACACTGACAATAAATACTGAGAACTTGGCAATTATTAAGGGTATATTAACATCATTTACTTATTTCAGTGATAGCCCTACTACTTAAACCCGTGTTCCACTTTGAACTGTGAGAAATGACAGTGGGAGTGTGGAAAGTCATTCCATTCGTTTCTGGAAGTTCTCAATTTGGAGCTGAGTCACCACAATAAGTAGCCTGGAACACCAAGATAGCTATGCTTATGTACAACAATGCATGCACTGGATTTTAAACCATCTCCACAATATGAAATCATACTTCACAGTAGCACCCCCATTTTAGCAGTAGGTAGATGGTAGTAGGTGGAACTAAGAAACCTAGGATAAATTCTTATAGTGGAAGTTAACATTAATTAGAGCTTAACCCCTCTCAAGTGATTTGAAGTGAACTGGTACTATTTGCACTTCTGTCTTTGTAGAATAACAGAATCATCTAGGTTGGAAGAGACAACAACTCCAAGATCACCTAGTCCAACCTCTGACCTAACACTAACAAGTCCTCCACTAAAACATATCACTGAGCTCTACATCTAACCATCTTTTAAAGATCTCCAGGGATGGTGACTGAACCTCTTCCTTGGGCAGCCTATTCCAATGCCTAACAACCCTTTCTGTAAAGTTCTTCCTAATATCCAACCTAAACCTCCCCTGGTGCAACTTTAGCCCATTCCCCCCCGTGTCACCAGGCATGAGGTGACAAGCCCCCTACACATACCTTGCTACAGCCTCCTTTAAGGTACCTGTAGAGTGCAATAAGGTCACCCCTGAGCCTTCTCTTCTCCAGGCTGAACAATCCCAGCTCCCTCAGTTGCTTCTCATAAGACTTGTTCTCCAGACCCCTCACCAGCTTCGTTGCTGTTCTCTGGACTTGCTCGAGCACCTCGATGTCCTTTTACAAGAACAAACACAGGTGAGTTTTTCCTTTTCTCTGAAAGTTCATTTTAGCTGGTAAAACTTGAAACAAAACTAACATCACTCTTGAGAATGGTTTGCCTAGGAAATCTGAGAAGACCAACAGGAACTAGTTAGCTGTTTTCTGCCAATACAACACAAAGTGAAATTATAACATCATATGTGACCTTTACATAGAAGTTATTTGCTAATATCTGTCAAAAATATTTTTTTTTCTAATTACTTGCATACATAACCAGACTTCTGTAGTGTAATGATCATGAAATGAACATGCTTCCATTTTTGCAAAGTGAATCTCTAATGTATTTGTTGTTGCTATTTAAAAACTAACTGTTCTGAAGGTATTGTATGGAAAGAACTTCTTTGTTTTGCTTTGTTTTGTTTTGTTTTCTATTAATCACCCACAGAATCATTACTTCTTGAAGAATGACAATTTGCGTTGGGGAAAAAAAAAACACTTTTTTTTTTTTTTCCTCTTTCTAGTCTCTCTCGTTTCTCATAAAGTCTCTGGTCTCTTGCTTATAAACAGTTTGCCAAACCAAAAGCATACAAAAAAAAAGTAATAAATACTTAAAAAAAAAATAACAAAAACAAACAAACAAAAATACTTCTTGTGCATAAATATATAGAGGTTTATATTTATATATAAACAGGTTTATATGTATATATGTATATATACACACATACAAAATAATTATTGGTAGGGTAAGTCTTGCATTCTACCTCCAGAACATCATATTCTGACCTGTTACTGCATACAGTAAATCATAGAGTCATAGAATCATTTAGGTTGGAAAAGACCTGCAAGACCATCAAGTCTAGCCTTTAACCTAACACTGCCAAGTCTCCCACTAAACCATGTCCCTAAGCACCACATCCACACATCTTTTGAAGACCTCCCCAGACAATGATTCAACCACTCCCATGGGCAGCCCATTTCAATACTTCCAAACACCTGAAAGCAAAATATAAATCTTTCCTAATACCCAACCTACTCCTCCCTTGGTGCAACTTGATGCCATTTCCTCTTGTCCTATTGCTTGCTGCTTGGGAGAAGAGACCAACCCCCACCCCACGGCAACCTCCCTTGAGGTAGTTGTGGAGACCAATAAGCTCCCCTGAGCCTCCTTTTCTCTAGGCTTCCACAGTTCCATCAGCCACACTTATATGTCTTGTTTTCTTTTAACAGCTTCTTTACTCTTCCCTGAATGTGTTCTATCAACTCAGTATCCTTCTTGTAGCGAGAGACCCAAAACCAGACATGGTACTCAAGATACAGTCTCACCAGAGCTGCAGACATTCACTTCCCTAGTCCTGCTGGCCACACTATTTCTGATGCAGGCCAGGATGCCATTGACCTTCTTGAACACCTGAGCACACTGCTGGCTCATATTCAGTTGGCTGTAAACCAGCACCCCCAGGCATTTTTATGCAAGGCAACTTTACAGCCATTCTTTCCCCAGCCTATAATGCTGCATGAGGTTGTTACGACCCAAGTGCAGCACTTAGCATGTAGCCTTGCTGAATGTCATGTGACTGGATGTGACTTGTCAATCCAGCCTATCCAGATTGCTCTGCAAAGTCTTCCTACTCTCAAGATGGTCAACACTCCTACACAACTTGGCATGATCTTCAAACTTACTGAGGGTGCACTCAAGCCACACATTAATGTCATTGATAGAGATACTAAACAAAACTGGCCCCAATACTGAGCCCTGAGAAATGCCACTTGTAACTGGCTGCCAACTGGATTTAATTCCATTTATAACAACCCTTTGGGACTGGCCATCTAGACATTTTTTTACCCAACAGTACATCTGTTTGAGCCATGAGCAGCCAGTTTCTCCAGGAGAAGTCTATGGGAAACAGCATCAAATTCCTTGATGATGTCTAATAATATCACAGCCTTTCAATCTTCCTCTAAGAGGGTCATCTTGTCAGAGAAGGAGATCAGGTTAGTCAGGCAGGACCTGCCTTTCACAAACCCATGCTGACTGGGTCTGATCACTGGGTGTAATATCTCCATTAATTCTTTCACTACCAGGAGTGACTATCATGTTTTCTAGGATTATCATGATTTCTAGGATTTGCAGACATAGTTGTTCTTGCAAGGCTTCCCAATAGAGTTCTTCCCAGGCAGTCTGTTTAGTCTATTTAGAATCATGAAGTATTCCAATAGTGTTTGAGCATCCTGGTATATCTAAAAATTAAAAATTCTGAAACTTAGTGCACATCTTCTGTAAATTCACTGATTCAGAAAATGTTCCTTTGCTGATTTATTTAGCAAGAATACTTGTGCAACATAATTACAAAAGGAACATCTTATAGTTTATGCAAATTCATTCAGGTGCTCAGATAAACATCAACAAATAAAATTCTGAAACATTAACTGCTATAATACTTGGAACATAACTGAAGTTTTTTTGAACAATAAGTAGTCTTCTGGAAATGCTTACAAGAATGAATGAGTGGGAGAAAAATAAAGATTAAATGGGAAACTGTTTTGAGAGTGTTGGACTGTGAACAAACCTCTGAAATTAAAACAAAGCTTGTGTAGACAGGATACTAAAGGATAAACATCAAAATGAAGGCAGTGTGTTGCTATGGAGAGATTTGAAAATATCAGAGAGGCTTGGGTTTAAAGTGAGAAAAAATATGAAGTAATATGTAGATAAGAGAAGTAATATGTAGATATGAAGATAAGAGGAAAGAGCGGGGGGGGGAAGAAAAAAAAGATCTAATGGTCTGAATGAACTGGAAATAGGTGTATTATTAAATGTATTACTTGAGCAGAATTCTGTAACAACAGAAATTACCACAGTGAAAACTGATCTTCTTCTTCATGTTTATAGATAAAAGCATTTTTGCAGGAGTAGAAAAGCAAAGGGCATCTTACAGTTTTCAAATTATTTTATCAAGAATAAACGTTATTAAAATTTGGAATGTGATCTCTGCCATTCTTTTTATAATCTGACATTTCTTGATGTGAACAAATCATTTTATTCAATAACTACATCCAGAATATAATCTGTATGTACAAGTGACTTTACCTTTTAGGAATAATTCTAATGAGATAAATACAATATTTTTTTAAGAAATAATTCTAACAAGGCAACAAAATAAATCAGATGAGGTGGCTGTGGAATTTCAATACTTGGAAGTATTCAAACCCTCACGGGACACAGCTGTTTCGGTTATTTTAAAGCTCACATTTTTGGAATTATCTCTGATGAAAATCAGAGATTTTCCTCACCTGCCTGTTGGAACATAACAATGTCTCTTGGCACTTATTTTGAGGTATAAAATGCATTTTTTTTGATAAAAATATGAAGGTATATAATAAAATTAGTGTCATTTTTTCTAGACCATACTGAAATAATTCAGAAAATGCAAATTAAAAGCTCAGGGCTATTAAAAAATACAGTCTTGATATACACAAAGTTAAGTGAAGCGATGGTTAAATTTCATTATTATGGGGCTGGGTTAATTTTCTTTTGAAAACTTTCCTCTTTATTGAAGAGATTTGAGAGCAGGCTAAAATGCAGTGCAACTCCCAGATTTGTTTGAAGAAGAGAAGGAAGATCAAGCAGTAAAAGGACTTCACTTCCCCTTTTCCAAACAGCTGCCCACAGACTTCCTTGACTCCACAGCATATTCTCTGCAGCATTCAAGCTGTTCCCATAGATAGACAGCAAAATCCACTCCACAAGAGCAACAAGTAACTAAAGGTTACTTGGTCTGGTCTTCCAATTTTCACTGAGTCCTAATGGAAAAGACAAAAAACATCATTTGCTTCGAATGTGTTCAGCATGGTAACTTCAGGATCTGTGTGTGTCACATAAAATACATTATTTCAGCATTATAAATGCAAAACCAGAGCCCAGTTTTCCACACCAAGTACCAGGAAAAGTTGAATGAAGATTGATCCATGTGGTCCTCAAAAAGATCTTTCTTGTGAGAATTTTCTATTGAATTACTTTGTCTTTGACAAATGCTGTTATTTGATCATAAAAGTTCATTTTGGCAAATATAACTTTTAAAAATAGCAGGATCTGACTTGTTAATTCACCTCATTCAGGACTAGGTGTAGATGTGACTTGAGGTCAGAGAAAGAGGATTACTTAGGGAAGAGAGAAGGCTCAAGATGCACCAAGAATCATGGAGAAGAAAAGTATGTTTTTTATACAAACTATCGTATCATATAACATTTGCTATACATACATCTCCCTTCTTTAACCTGAACTACTGAACACTACAGCACTACACCACTATTCCTTTTCTTTATTTACATGTATTTATTCAGTATTCATGAAAGTACAGTAACTCCCTGTTACACATTTCAAGTTCACAGACCACTTGCTTCTTTTAGATCACAAACCAGAGGGCATTATTTTTCCTCTTGCAGTGGAGAACCCAAATTTGTAACAACAGTAGTAGGGAGATCAAAGGGATTTTATGATAACTTTGCAGACATTAGTTTCAAGCATCTGCACTAATACATCTGAATAAATTTTGCATGATACTGGCCTTTTCTTGGAATGGTTTTGAAGACCAAATAGCTTTTTTACAAGTGTTCACAGCAAACAAAAAGACTGTGAAGATTAAAGCAAATCCATTATTATTATTCTAATGACTATTTTGAAATACCTTCTTTTTCAGACAAGATTCTCTTATAGAGAATTCAAGCTAGAGTATATGGTGTATACAGAATAAGAGATTATTTGTGCTTATGTTCTTCTAAGCATGAAACAAGCACATTTCTTATAGGAGCTGGGAAACAAACAAACAAAAAAAACCTATTGCTTACAAAGATCATTTTTCAAGACCACCCTTGAGAGGAAACCTATTTTATTGGCAAAGCGGCAAAGCTGAAAACTGCAATTAGCAACTTTTCAATACACTTTTGTTTTCTTTGAACACCATTGCATTTTGATGATGACAGTTAGGAATTTGATGACAAGAAACAGTAAATCATAACTTCGAGTAAACTGTGATGTATAGCCATTAATTCAATACATTTGTACAAATGAATGTGAACAAAAGCAAACGAGAATATAGTGGCTGAAGAGCTGAAGGAGCATGGCAATTCACCAATGGGACCTGGGCAAAGGAGCAAGAACTGACTGGGAAACAAGGCAGAAGGTATGAACAAGAGTTATTTGGTAAAGAAAAAATAAGGGTGGGAGGGGTTGGAATCAAATGGTGTCAAGCCTTGGATTAGCTAACAAAGAAGTATGGAATTGGAGCAAGGTCACCCAGAGCATGGAAAAAAAAAAAAAAATCATGCAGTAGTACAAAGAATTTTGTGGTTTATTTCTATTTCAGAAGACAACAGTAAGAAATAAGACATCACAAGGACTGTTTGCAGAGAAATATCGCTCATTAAAGAAAAATCTATCCAGAAAAAATTCTAATATTCCTAGAAAGTCTTAAAAAGATTAAGCATCAGAGAAACCTACCAACAAGAGTAGCAGTAACTTTCACTTTTTAAGTAGATCTGAAGTTAGGTGTCTTAACCATGGTTTTGGAATTTGTCAGAGGAGTTTTGCACTGCTTTAGCTCAAATGTCCTTCAGCAGATAAAGAACAATGATAACAATAATGGCACTGTCATTTCACATCCAGACCTGCAAGTGTGATAACAGGAATTCAGCTAAAAAAGGAGCTCACCTTATTAAGCTGTAGCATTTTCTATAAAGATTCAGATATATCAATTCTGCCTTTAATATTAGCTTGATCTAACCACAAACAGAAAGTGAGGTATGAAGAATTTCTAATTTTCATTATCAGCTTTTCCTTTTTCATGTACAATAGCTCAAGCCTGGTAGTCAAAAAGAAGCAAGACATGCAAGTTCTGCAACTACTGTTGTTATAATCTGGGTGTGGGACCTAAGCAGATAGGCCATTTTCCACTCTTTATCACTGTTTTCCATGTTATCTTTGGCCTGTTTGACTGTTGCTGCTGCAGAAATGTTAATATCCATTCAATTTGCGAGTACAACACTTGCAATATTACAGTGTCATATTATAATCTTTTCATTTTTCAGAATAGTTGACCTTGACTTACTCTGCTTGTCAAGACTTCTTTGGGATGCCCTACAATAACTGCAGTTTTGAGTATCTTTGGGATTCTCTGAAGCTACCGACATATATTTGCCTTGGAAATTACTACACTAGCTAAAGAAATTACCTCTTTCAATTACATATTACCATGTATCTATGGAGATTGAGTCCTAATTTGTGCCACTTTTTATCAGTCAATTCTGATCCACAGTGGGGACTTAAACTGGGTTAGTTTTTAAAAGTCAGTGAAGACAGAACATTTTGCTTCAGGTGTATTGGGGAATACAATCAAAACTGAGGTTTGGTGTTTTATCATCAGTAAAAAACCATGAGCCTGTTAAAGTGCTACAGTTGTCAGTACAGCCAGATCAGGAAAATTACATTTGCTGTTATTAGTGCCATTCTGATCCTATTAGTCCTAGCAAAAGAAGAATTAGAGTGATCTTCCCTCATCGTATTTGGGGTAGCCCATTGACGGGTGGATACAGTCTGTTTTCAAACCTGCAACATACAGCATGTGCTAAACAGTGAAATGGACATGCTCAGGGGGGCAATTTTTGTGAATACAGTGCATTACAATCCTGCAGATGAAATGAACTGTACAAAAATTGTACTATAATGAAGCCAGGCCTAACCTGTTTATAAGAAATTTAGGAATTTCTGCACCAATGAGCAAAGTCCTCTCAAAGGTTTTGAAAACGCTAAGTTTATCTAATGCTGGTTGTTCTAAAACAGCATGAATCTAATCATATTGAAATAACAATATTTTGTCTATTTTATCTATTCTTGGAGAATAACCTTATTTCCTGAGGCCAAAATGCTTCCTATTTTTCTTCACCTGCAGATGGTTTATTCATTGTGATAAATTTCTGTTATTTTATTATTCTCCTGGGAAAGACATGAGTGTTGCATTTTGCTCTATATATGGTGGTGTTTTTAGCAATCCTCTAAGAGGGAGAAATCTGAAAGAAATCTTTTTTCTCTTCCAAAAACTTCACTGTCATCATACTTCAAACAGGGGAAATGCACGTGATGTGGAAACAGAAATCTTTCCAGTTCTGTACAGTTAACACTTACTCAAACTATATTTTTTGAAGGAATTGTTTCTACATCACATGTATAAGATATGTAAATGGGGAGGGGAGGGGGGAATAAAGCTATTAGGAAATAATATTCTGCAGAATTAAAACACAACTTGAGCTGCTTCAGCTGTCTGAGAGTTCATTTCTTTAGGATTTTGAGGTTTAGTTTTGACTTCTAGCTTTTTTTTTTCTTTTTTTTTTTTTTTTTTTTTTTTTTTTAACTTTGAGAAATTTAAGACTGAATAAATGGTAAAGTTCTAGCAACTACTTTCTGATGTATTCCAGACCTGACATGCTTAACAAACACAGTCTTTTTGCAGTCCTCTATGTATTTATTCCTACAAGAGAAGGGTAACTCTACTGTGGCCTGTGCATTCATGTTGCCTTAGTCTGTGTGCAAAGATCTGAGGTTTGTCTGTAGAGCTATTTCTTTAAGCTAAAAATAAATAAATAAATAAATAAATAAATAAATAAATAATTTAGCCAAAGCACTAAACAAGCTGAATTCATTGTTTTTCATACATAGTACTGAATTTATTGAATTCATATTCATTGTATGGTCAAATTCAATTTTTATTAAGTATTAGAATAAATATCTGTCTATCAAATATAATTTTCTGTAAACAAAATAAGCCAATCTTGTTAATTGGTAAAATTGGCATGGAAATTCTGTAATTGGAAGCTTGAATCACCAGAAATCTTCTTCAAATGAAGATCTGAGCCAATAAGGGAAATCTAGGTTACAATGAGTATGAAGGAGATGAAGTCCAATGAGACTGTCATTTCTAACCATTGAGAACTGTAAATCTTAAGTAGATTCATGGTAAGTATACTGTCTGAAAAATAATAAAAATAGTCAATTCGCAAAAAAGGAGTTGCAGCAGCTCTGGTTTGGAATCTACCTGATCAATCTGTTGGAATTTATGTAGAGTTAAAGACTTAAGGAAACTTCCTGAGGCAGTATCAATGCAGTTCAAAGCACTTCAGAAATAAATACATATGCATAGAGGAAGACTAGGCATAGTTCTTGTTACCATAAAAATAAATAAATAAATAAATAAATAATAAAAAATTGTTGACTTTCACAGATTTTACATTAAAGGCAGTACTCCAAAGCAGCAATTCAGGCAGACTAATTGTAATTTCAAGTGAGTGGATATATTCCATTAAATAAAGGAAATATTTAATTTACATGTTAAAATAAAATAAATTTACATATTTAATTAATTAATGCAAAAAAATTGATTGTTTTTAAAATGATAAGTATTATTTTTCTAGTGTTAAGATTTACTTTTTTATTCAAGGTCATATGCTAATTAGTGGAATCATTTATATTGTTAAAAACACCTTACTAATGTTGAGAAAGGGTGTTGTTTGGAGAGAAGTTTTCAGTTATTTTTCTTTGACATGGACATTTTTCATTTATCCAAAGTAATTAATCTATCCAATAAGTATTCTCCCAGAAGCATTCATTACAATGTAACAGGTTCAGGTACTGAAGTCTTGTGTTCAACTATGATATTCACTGTATTCATTTTTGCTGGGAAATTTAGAAGTAAAAAAAAGGGGGAAATCTTTCTTCATAAAATTGTTCAAAATTTCATACAGTTTCCCTGTTGAAATTAAGAATTCAACTCAAAAACAATAAAAGTAAGTAGTATAGCTCTTGCCTTTGTTTTGTGGGGGTCATCTGTGGATCTGAAACTGAGACTGCCCAGATGTGGAACTGACTATGCAGTTTTGAAAGCTAGGCTGCCAAAGCCTTTGGAAGCTACTTCACTTATCGGGGAAGGGAAGTAAAGTTTCAGGAATTAACTAAAGTACTTTTCCTAAGACTTGTTTCATTACTAACTTGACACACATGTCAACACAAAAAACTTCAGGTAGAAGTTCCTATGGGCTTATTTAGATTTATTTGCCAGGGAGAGATCACACCATTCTTCTTCACCTTCATGTTTTTGCTTCCCTTAAGAGTCTTTAGAAGAGGACAAAACAGTCAAGTCTGAACAGCCCCATCCCTTAAAAGCAGCTCCATTGTGAAAGTGCAGGAATAGATTTCTTTCCTTCCCATAGTCTCCTGCTGTTACTTGTGCCTGTGCTTAACAAAGACAGCAGTCCCTGACAGGGAATGAAGTTGGGAGATAAGTGATAGTTAAAAAGAAAATATCTGTAAATCATCCTTTTGAGTCTATTATTCTATGAAGAACAGAAGAGAAAGCTTTGCCACGCATAAGATTATTTTAGCGGAAATCATGAGGGAAGGGAATAGATTTCTTCCCTTCCACTCTGATTACCTAAAGGCCCAGACAGTTAGGATAAACTTTGTATGGTTATGCAAATTAAACCTTCTTTAGAGGTTCATTCACCAGTAATTTTTCATTTGAAAAGATTCTCAACACTCTGCTGAGCATAGTAATTGATAGCAGCAAAGTCTGATGACATAAACTCAGACTTCTAATTATTTCTCAGGACAGGAGTTAGTGCATATGTGGTTTTGTGAGTTTTTGTGTCCAACTTTTTTTTTTTTTATTTGAGTTTTGTCACCTTTATGCTTTGTATTACTGACAGTTCTGATAAAAAAAAAATGGAAAAAATATATAATATCTCTTAAATATATTATTTTCTCTTTTATTTTAATTGTGTAATGTTACATTTTGTTATATATGGAGTGGTAATTCGTGTCAAGAAAATTGTTGATATTAATAAAGAAGGGGGAGATTTGGGAATGGCCGTGGGGGTTGGAAAGCCCCGTGGTTGAGATAACATTAGACTCTTAACGACGAGGCCATCAGGCATATAAAAGAGTTTAGAGGGAACAAAGAAGGGTGATTCAGGAGACTCCATTCAGTCTCCAGTTTCTTGTTCTCCAGCCATTAAGGCATGGAAGTTGCTGGGTGTTTGCCGTTGTTGTTACATTCAAAGTCATTCAAAGTTGTTTGACCAATGAAAAGTTGTTTTGAAAAGAACTGCTGTGGAGAGAAGGGTGTAAGAGGGGAGCCTGCCCTCAAGAAAGCAGAAGAGAAAAAAAAAAAAAAAAAAAAAAAAAGAAAAAGGCAACACGATGAAGTTACATCAATAAAGAAGCAGGAAAAAGAAGTGAAGAGGAACAGGCTGGCAGAACAGAGACCAGGGCGGGAACAAGCACTTTGATTGCCTCATGAAGATAGGTTAGGCCAAACTCAGCAAACTGCTCAGAGAAGCTCGTACAGAAGGTCGCTGGAAATAGGCACACCGGAGATGGAGAGAAGCTCGAGCTGAGAGAAGCATACCTGTGCACACAACTGCCTCTCGCTGGTAAGCAGTTGCACATTATGAGGAACCTGTCACAGAATCACAGAATCACAGAATCACAGAATTTCTAGGTTGGAAGAGACCTCAAGATCATCGAGTCCAACCTCTAACCTAACGCTAGCAGTCCCCACTAAACCATATACCTAAGCTCTACATCTAAACGTCTTTTGAAGACTTCCAGGGATGGTGACTCCACCACTTCCCTGGGCAGCCTGTTCCAATGCCTCACAACCCTTTCAGTAAAGAAGTTCTTCCTAACATCTAACGTAAAACTCCCCTGGCTCAACTTAAGCCCATTGCCCCTCGTCCTGTCACCAGGCACGTGGGAGAACAGACCAACCCCCACCTCGCTACAGCCTCCCTTGAGGTACCTATAGAGAGCGATAAGGTCGCCCCTGAGCCTCCTCTTCTCCAGGCTGAACAAGCCCAGCTCCCTCAGCCGCTCCTCGTAGGACTTGTTCTCCAGGCCCCTCACCAGCTTCATCGCCCTTCTCTGCACCCGCTCAAGCACCTCGATGTCCTTCTTGTAGCGAGGGGCCCAAAACTGAACACAGTACTTGAGGTGCGGCCTCACCAGAGCCGAGTACAGGGGAACGATCACCTCCCTAGCCCTGCTGGTCACACTGTTTCTGATACAAGCCAGGATACTGTTGGCCTTCTTGGCCACCTGAGCGCACTGCTGGCTCATATTCAGCCGACTATCCACCATCACTCCCAGGTCCTTCTCTGCCTGGCAGCTCTCCAACTATTCCTCTCCCAGCCTGTAGCTCTGCTTGGGGTTATTGCTCCCCAGGTGGAGGACCTGGCACTTGGCCTTATTGAACTTCATGCAGTTGACCTCAGCCCATCGGTGCAGCCTATCCAGATCCTCCTGCAGAGCTTTCCGACCCTCAAGCAGATCGACACACACAAAGACTGTCCTGGTAACCTTACAGCTTATTCTCCTTATTAACAATTGGACAGTTTATGAGCCTGAAATATGGGAACAAACTGAGGTCAAGGTGTGGGACTCTGCAACTAAAAATGGCAAGGTTGAAGTGGGAATGCTCGGCACCTGGCGAGCAGTCTCTGAGGCCTTAACGAGCCATGTGGGACCACAGTCAGAAACGTGTGGTTTGCCAGATAGTGAGGGAGCTGCGGGCTCCTTTACTGATCTGACTGCTACGCCATGGGCCCCTCTGCTGCTACAGCCATCAAAGGCTTTTGCTGTTACGCCCCCTGTTGACCTGAATGTGCCTTTTGACCCAGGCCTCATTGGCCTTGAAAAGGAGATGGATATGTTTTTCTTCAATTTGGGAAGGACGGGATACATAAGGCCTGAAGACCGAGTTGCTTGACAACTTAAAGTGAGACATATTGTTCAAAAGGAATGGAAAATGGAGACTGTTAAGTCATGGAACTTACATGGTTGTTTGTTACCTTTTCTGATTGTGAATATGTATAGGCGTACTTGATTTTAGTAAGTTATGGAACTTAAAGGATTGTTTGTTACCTATCCTGATTGTACGTATGTATAAGCATACTCGGGTTTAGTATGTAAAGCAATGTTCTGTATATTTAGAATGTTTGATGTTTGTGTGTGCGTGTTGGTGGAGCAGAGACTCCCCGCACACCCAGCGCTGTTTACTTGCCTTTTATACCTTTTAGAAATATTTGTTTTATAAATATTACAAAATTCAGATTGAGTTGAGACCTCATTTATAACACATTTCAATGAGAAAATTTGATGTGCAGTGCAATTTTTGTTTCTATGTCACTTTGTAATTAGAGTTACTAGAGAAGCGCACCCCACCCCTAGACCCCGTAACAGAAAGGCAGCCTGCTAATGTTTGCTATTTTACTTTATATATTTATATATATGTTTTTTACTTTATATATCATATTATATATATATATGATATATATATTATATAATATTTGTATATATTATATAATTTTTATATAATTATATTTTATATACTTTACATGTTTTTAAAAAAGGCAAAACACAAGAAAAAAAGGCAAAAATAAAAACCCTAGCAAAAAAGGAAGGGGGAGGGGAAGGGGAAGAATAAAAGGGGAAGAATAAAAAATAAAACTAGACTGACCAATAGTATTTATGATACAGACAGATGAGCAGTGGAGAAGAACAAACATCATTGACCATGAGGAGTTCCCTGCATTTGATTTTTCATTATGGAAGATTTGCTTAAAATGTAGGATGAGTGTGTTATAAGGCACTTTGAGAAAGGATGCATATTTCTTTAACATGTATTTTCAAAATTGAAAAGGGAAATTTAATTTTTTTTTATTTTATTTTTAAGTATACAAAGATGGGAATAAAGATAACTTTTTAAGCAGCCTGAACTATTTATTGTCTCACATAAGAGGCTATATTCTAATTCCAAGTTAAATTGTCTGACTTTACTGCAGTTGGGGTAGATTTACACCAGTTTAAGGGAGATAAGATCTCTCCATATGTGTCCTTTTTTGTATATGTCCATCAAAACATTGATCTGCAGGAAAGATTGTGCTATAAAATGGGGAAAGCAAACAGATCTGAACTTCTCTATCAGTTTTATTGCACATCATAGCAATTACTCCTGCTGCCAAGAGAAATAAAGTTTGATATCCTTCAAGTTTAAATGTGTCAGATGTAGTTCTCCAAAATATAATACAAGTTGCAGACTCTGAAACACAGAACACAGGCTGGAATTCTATTTGCAGCTGCCAGTGGGATGTGTGGGGATCTGATTTGCAAGCTGGTCTTTCACAGAAAGCAAGAAAGTGGTTATGTATGGTACACCACTGCAGAAAGATGGTTCTCAAGATGGGGGTGAGAGATTACATGCTTTGCCACATGCACATAAACAAGCAAGTGTGACTGCATTTTCAGTATTTTCCACTGGCAGGAAAATACTTGCAATGTGGAAGAGGAACAAGCCAGGGAATACTTAAGCAAACTGAACATACATAAATCCATTAGCCACAAGGGGATACTGAAAGAACCAGCAGATGTCATTGCATTGTCACTCTTGATAATCTTTGTTCAACAACTTTAACTGCGATAAATTCCCAAAGATTGGGAGAAAGCAAATGCCACACCCTATTTCCAAGAAGGGCAAGAAGGAGGACATGAAAGGTAAGAAAACCATCATCAGTAGTCAGCATGGAATCACCAAGGGGAAAGCTTGACCAATGTGATAAGCTTCTACGATAAAATGACTGGTCTGATAGATGAGGAGGGAGCATTGGATACTGTCAACCTAGACTTCATAAAACCTAACTTTGACGTTCTCCTATAAGATCTTTATAGACAAACTGTTGTGTGGGCTGGATGGACAGACAGTGGCATGAATTGAAATCTGGGTGAATGGCTGAGCCCAGGCAGTAATGATCAGTGGTGCAGATTCTAGTCAGAAACCAGTAACTACTGGTGTACCACAGCAGTCAATACTGGATCCAGTCCTGTTTAACATCTTCGTTAATAATGTGGACAATGGGTCAGATTGTATCCTTAACAAGTTTGCAGATGACACAAGACTGGGAGGACAGGCTAATATGCTAGAGCGTCGTTCAGAGGAGTCTAGAAAGGTTGGAGAAATGGGCTGACAGGAACCTCACGGAGTTCAGCCAAGAGAGAGTTCCGAGTCATGTACCAAGGAGGAATAACTGCAGACACCAAGCAGAATATGCCCGGAGGGTTCCCGTAGACACCAAGTTCAACATAAGAGAGTCCATGCCACTAAGAAAGCTATCAGCATTCTTAGCTGCATTAGTCAAAGTACTGCCAGCAGGTCAAGAACAGTGATCCTTCTCAGCATTGGTGAAGCCACACCTGGAGTGTTGTATCCAGCTCTGGGCCCTCCAGTACAAGAGAGAGTACATAGAGAGAGAGACTACTGGAGAGAGGCTAACATGGGGCCACAAAGATGATGACAGCACTGGAGCACCTCTCCTGTGAGGAAAGGCTGAGAGATCTGTGACTGTTCAACCTGGAGAAGAGAAAGCACAGCACAGTGGGAGATCTTACCACTGTGTGTAAGTATCTGAAGGGAGTGTGGAAAAGAGAACTGAGACAGGCTTTTTCCAGTGGTGCCCTGTGCAAAGACGAGAGGAAAAGGGCAGAAAGAAACTGAAACACATTCCTTCTGAATTTTGGGAAACACTACTGTGAGAGTGACCAAGCACTGGAACAGGTTGCCCAAGTTGGTGTCCCTGCTTGAGCAGTGAGGTTGGGCCTAAACCTTTCTGTTATTCTGTGACTGGCTTGGCAGTTTATTAACGATGTATTTTTCCCACACTTAACTCCCTCACCACTTCAGTTGCCTCCACCTATTTCAAGCTTTATTTTATAGTGAAGAATTTGTTAACCTGAGTGGAACAGTTTATACCACTAGGAAATTACTGGACATTTCCTTCAACAGCCTCTGTTTCTTATATTAGAATTGTCCTTTTCCTCCAAGAAGTGCAACTTAAATCATAATATAGGTGAGTTGGGGCAGTAGGAATATATGCATAAATCTTTTCAACATTTTCTTCAATTTTCATTCATATATATATATATATATAATATATATATATATTTTAATTATATATATATATATATAATTAAAAAAAAAAAAAATAAAATAAATAAATAAATGTCAAATATTAAGCTCATGGCCGAAATGGAGCATACTGGGAAAAAAAAAAAAATATATATATATATATATATAGTGAACATCTCTTGCTAGCTATCAGGAGTTTTAGTCTTTCAGTTTCCTTCCCTACAAGTGGGGATTCATTAGAACTGTGCATTCCACCTGCTAAGTCAGATTGTTACATAGGAGGCAAATAGCCAGGCTAATAAGCTCCATCACACTTTGTCGGGTGGTAGAATGGTAGTTTCAGCAGTCCCAGGTGTAAAGAGGAGTGAGGAAAGATTCAGTAAGGTACAAAACATTGCCCTCATTTGAAGCATATCCAGAGAAAGACTACAGGCTTTCCACTGGTAGCAGTTCAGTTTGCTTTCAGGCATTCAAACAGATATTCAAACCAGTCTTCAACTGAACATGAATTTGGCGTGCAGCAGTAATAGACCTTATAGTTGGTGAGACCTTATAGTTATAGACTATATAGTTGTATAGTTGTACAACTTGCTTACCATGGGAATGTTGCCACATAGCCTACCATAGTTTTGTTATGTCACTTAACTTCTGCATTTACACTAAATGGAAATAACCATACCCATCAAGCTTGGTGAGATTTCTGAAGAATAAATTGATTTGTTCATAATTCTGCAATCAAAATAAAAGAATATAATGGATACTCTATTGGTTCAAAAAACACTTACTAAATCTCACCAGGCTGAAGCAATACTTTGTGTTCACACATACGTTCTTTGTCATCCCCATTCTGCTTCCTAATTCTATTAACAGTGAAGTAGAAGGAACAACAATCTCCAAAGGAAAATAACAGATTTCATCTGAGATTATTAGTTTATGTAGAAAAAAAAAAAAATAATAGAATGTACAAAAAGAAAAAAAGAATGCCAGCAGAGTAATGGGCAAATCCAAACTCTGTTTAAGTCAGTGAAGTATTCATTCACACCCTAATGAGCTCATAAATATAGTATGTCTGTAGTTTTGTAGAATACAAAATAATGCAGTATTTAGCTTTTGAAGAAAGGGCCTTTTCCTTTATAACCTTAATGTCAGCTGTACTGTGATAAAAAAAAAAAAAAAAGGAGTTTACAGATCTTGCTTGTCTTAGTGCAATTTAAAACAACAGGCTTTTAGGCATTGAATAGCAAAGAACTTTCATAGGCATGCACTTAACAGGAAGTTAATATTTCTGATTTCCAAAAGTGTTTTGTAATCATGATCACTGAAGTATTCATTAAGTTTATAGAGGCTATGATAGCTTATTATTGTTAAGGCATTAAAAAGTTGTTCTGAGAAGAAACATTTTTGAAAATGCTACAGAAAAATATAAAGACTATTTCATCAACTGAAGCTGATAAGGATTTAATGGAAATTAAGGGAGAAAAAAAATATATATATTGCTGTCCAAATTCTAGTCTCAGATATGATTTTTGATTGGACTGTTGTTGTTCCAGTAACATATGGCTTAAATCTGCATTGAATATGTTTAGCATCTTGATAAACACAGTGTTGATTAAGATCATTAATTCAGTATATGTCCATATATATATATATATATATATATATATATATATACATACATATATATGTTCATGTATATATCTGCTGATAAAGAATGGTATAATTAGGAACAAGCTACTTTTTATTTTTTGATGGGTTTAAGATTATTTCCATCTTGTTTCCAGTCAATTTGTTTCAGCGGTTAATGTAATTAATGTTATTTCTTCCAAAATTGAAAAGGAACACTGGAAAGAACTGGAGTGCAAACAACTCAATTCACATTTTTTATTAGTTATATATACTTTTCTTCCTGATAATCTTAACTTGTATACAGCATTAATTCCTCAGTTTAAATGAGTGAAGAAATGAAGAGTCATTTTTCTTTTATACTACCAAAATAACACAGCAAATTCCTTTCCTGTAAAGTAAACTTCCCTTCCCACCCCCCACCCAAACACACCTACACCCCACACCCCATAAAGCCAATGATAACTAGTTCAAAAGGAAAATCTTGCTGCAGTTAGTTGTTGCTGTCCTAGGTCTCGAATAATAAGTATGGAGCCAGTGGTGAGTATGGGAAAAGAGAGAAGAAAGCAGGCAGGTTTTTTGCCTGCTAGGCATAAAGAATTTAAAATACTTGACCTTTCTTCAATCAGCACAACAAATCCACCTGCTAAATAGTGAGCTTTGTCTCCTCATTCAGACCTGATCTGCAGCGTTCAAGTGAGAGAATACTGAGCAGAAGTCCACCTGAGTGTCAAATTTTGTGGGGAGATGGGACACAGACACCTACCAACCTGTCCACTGTTTCTAGCTGGTTATGAAGCAGCATTACAGTGATATTTCCTCATCTTTGATCTGGAGAGCAGGACTACAGAGCTGAGGAAGGAGGCTGGGGGTTAGGACGCTGACAGTTAGAATGATTTTAGTAACTCTGCACTGAAGACCTGAAAAAAGAAAGGTTGAGAGAGCGAGATGAAAGGCATAATTTACCTTCTGTCCTGTTTTTCTTATGCCGAAAAGAACATTATGCTGTCACAAGAGCAGAGGGACATTGCTCTCAAATTTTGGAAGGAATACAGAACAGAGACAAGTTTTATTCTCTAAGAAAGCCTGCTCATTTGTATACATATCACATTTCTCAGTTAAGTCCGTACTTCTAGTGACAGATGTGACTAGAGACACACAGTAGTGTCTGAGCCTGCCACAACTAACTTTTATTCCTGATAAGACTTATTGCCTTGAGCTCAGTTCTAGCTTAAACTTACATTAAAAACACATCATGAACCAGGTGAATGTGCTCCCTTTTTGGTATAACCAGAGAAATCATGCTTCTTGCAAGAGTCTCATCTTGCGTTACTGGGTCAGGCTAACCTCTGTATTTCACTGGAATAGGGACATACCTGCTACAACAATATCAGTACAGCCTGCCAGTTGTCAGTGTAATAATTAAGTCTATTCTTTTTCTCTTAGTTTAAGTCAGTGTGATCAAACTGTTTGGATTTTCCTCACGTGAAAACATTATGAGTCATTACCTAAGTCTGTCACATGATGAAGTCATGTTTCCTAAGTGTGAGGTGGCTGATCCCTGAAAAATTAGAAAAATCACCTTTGTAAAAATGAACTTGCAAGGATAGGCCTAGAATTTTTTTGATTCCTTATAAACACAGAATAAAACCTAACTCTTCCTAAAAGGTATGATTTTCCTCTGGGTATATCCTGTGCAAATCATGAAGAACTCTACTGACTGCAGAATTAAATGTAGCACAAGATAGAGTTGCAGCTTAAGCAATATCAAATGATTTCCAGGAAATGTGTTTACTATGATTAAAACCTCAAGAAATGCTGACAGAAACACTGACAGATAAGTGGGACTGGAGCCCTAGGAGGAGAGGCTGTGGAGACAGTGCAGGCTCATCCATAAGCAGAGGAGGCTTTGGGACACCCTGCAGAACTCTTGATCCAGAGAATGGAGAAAGGCTCTTCGCAGCAGTTGCTGTGGAGAAGTAAAAGCTTTTTCCCAGGGACCATGGGACTGGCTCACATAGAAGTGGTGTCATCTCCCTTCTCAGAGGAAGAAAGCCCTGCTCTGACCCCACAGCTGTGCCTACTCAGTTCAGGTGGCCAGACCATCCCAAGTCCCTGCCATCCCAAATAATCCTGCAGCGCTACATTTCTGAATGATTCAGTAGTTCTGTGAGGACCTGTTTGTCTCAAGATACCAAAGAAATTTCCATCTCACATTAAATATATTTTGTTGGTTTCTGTATTGGTCAGTTCACAATACCATCAAAGTGCAGTCTTCAAAAATTCCTGTGTGTGATTGCTGATTGTACGTTTGCTTGCCTGGCTTGTCTCTAGAATTTCAGTTTTATCGTAACTTAAGTTCCCAGCTGGCTACTCTGGGATTCACATTTACAGATCCTGACCTTTTCAAGAGGTTTCTTATATAAACCTTTATCTCTCACAAGGCAATTCTTTCTCCTTTGAACTTGACATAGAAAGAAAAGAGAAATTTGACATCTTGAAGCTCCAACAATAATATGCTGCTCATAAAAGTATTTTAGACAACTTCAAATATCCTTACATGTGTAATACATTCCCAAGTATCAAAAATATCTCCCTTAAGTAAATCACCCCAAAATATAACGTTTACTGACATGGAATATTTTTTTACAACTAAGTTATTCAAATGGCCTGTATTGGTCATCCACTTGTAAAGTATATTAATAATAGTGGAATTGAAATTGTACTGTTGAACAGAGAATTGTAGAGTATCTTTCTACAACAATTGCTCAGGAATATTCCATCAATAATGTGTATTGGAAAGGTAATTTTTCAAATTTTAAATTCTGAACAAAAGAAACACAAATTATTTTACCATTTAAAAAAAAAAATCTTAGCAGAACTGAAATAAATCTACTCCAATATGACTCTGGTGTTGCTAGGTTATCACAGCTTGAACACTGCAACTAGCTTGATTTAACTGAATCACAAGTTTTAATCACCGAGTCCCTGTGACAATTAATTCATATGTATTTTTATTAGTATCTTGTACTTATTTCTGAATACTTATAGTCATCTTCAAGTTTAAACACAACCAGAAATACACTGCCCTGCATATCTCAGTGTTTCCTCTTTATATTTTGGTGATAAAGGCTGCCTTACAGAAGTTTGGGAATAATGTAGATACTTGTTAAATAATACTATTTAAGAATCAATAGAATGGTACTTGGTACTTTGTAGGTCTGGATATAACTATTATCTTGCAGATTTTGTGTTCATGGAGTATTCTAAGACAGTGAAAGATGCCTTGTCTATATATTACTGTGATATAAAATAAGACCTGAGAATGTTTTATTTCCTCTGTAAAACCACACAATATAGTGTTTCTTAATGTTGATATTCTCTGTGCAGGTATAATGACCAAATAAATTTTACTTATCATTATTCTGCTTGCTATTTAAATCACGGTTTTGCAATTCTGTCCTCAGAGTAGAAAAAATCCCTTTCATTTATGAAAGGCAGGTCCTGTAAGACAAACCTAATCTCCTTCTACAACAAGATGACACACTGAGCAGATGAGAGAAAAGCTGTAAATGTGGTCTACCTAGACTTCAGTAAGGCATTTGATATGGTTTCCCACAGCATTCTCCTCAAGAAACTGGCTGCTAAAAGCCTGGATAAGTGTACACTTTGTTGGGTTAAAAACTAGCTGGGTGGCTGGGCACAAAGAGTCGTGGTGAATGGATTTACATCCAGTTGGAGGCCAGTCACAAGTGGTGTCCCCCAGGGCTCAGTAAGGGAGACAGTTCACTTCAATATCTTTTTCAATGATCTGAATGAGGGGATCGAGCGCACCCTCAGTAAGTTTGCAGATGACACCAAGTTAGGCGTGAGTGTTGATCTGCTCGAGGGTAAGAAGGCTCTGAAGAGGCATCTGGTTAGGCTGGACCAATGTGCCGAGGCCAACTGTATGAGTTTCAATAAGGCTGAGTGCCAGGTCCTGGGAGCACAACAATCCCGTGCAATACAGGCTGGGGACAGAGTGGCTGGAAAGCTGCCAGACGGAAGGGGACCTGGGGGTATTGGTCAATAGCTGGCTGCATATGAGCTAGCTGTGTGCTTGGATGGCCAAGAAGGCCAGCAGCATCATGGCTTGTGTCAGAAATAGCATGGCCAGCAGGACTAGGGAAGCAATTGTCCCCCTGTACGCAGCTCTGTGTAGGCTGCACCTCAAATACTGCGTTCAGTTTTGCGCCCCTCACTACAAGAAGAATACTGAGGTGCTGGAGCATGTTCACAGAAGGCCAACAAAGATGGTGAGGGATCTAGAAAGCAAGTCCTATGAGGAGTGGCTGAGGGAAATGGGGTTGTTTAGGCTGAAGAAAAGGAGGCTCAGGTGAAACCTTATCACAGTCTACAGTTACCTTAAAGGAGACTACAGCTAGATGGGGATCAGACTCTTTTCCCAAGCACCAAGTGATAAGATAAGAGGAAATAGCCTTAAGTTGTGCTAGGGGAAGTTTAGATTGGATATTAGGAAAAAAATATTTACTGAAAGAGTTGTGCAGCATTGGAGCAGTCTGCTCAGAGAAGTGGTTGAGCCACCGCCCCCGGAGGCCTTCAGGAAATGTGTAGATGTACTGCTTAGTGACATGGTTTATTGGTGGACTTCGCAGTGCTGAAGTTGAAGATTGGACTAGAGGATTTTAGAAGTCTTTTCTAATCTGAATGAGTCTATGATTCTATAGTTAAAGTAGTTTCTTACTCTTTGTTTTGTACCATTTGTGGTCATGCTCAGCTTCCTAGCAGAAGGCTGTGCTGCCAGATGCCAATCCCTTAACAGGGGAAATGGGTGTTCTGACAGAAAGTAAACATTCAGATCACATGTGGGAATAATCTCTCTCACATTGCTTGACGAAATGCTCTTGAAACTCTGGACCCTTTTGAAACACTATCCAATGTGACAAAACTGCAGCTCTCCAGCAGGACAATTAATAAATAAATAGATAGAAGCTAAGCAAGGTCTATATAGCATAGGGAAATGCAGCTTTTAAAAGTTCAGTATGACCTTAATTTTTTCTGTCTACTGCTGCTTCTCAAGTGATTGAAAGCCTCACAGGCTGCCAGCTGAGCTCTTCCACCTCTCAGTAAAGAGCATCAGCAAGAAAGACTTTGGAACATAAACTGCAGAGACAGCATTGTGTAAACAGAAAAAAATAGCCAAAACCACCAATTAATAATTATCTATGAATTATTATCTCATCTGTAACCCTCCCAAAAAATCTGCTCCTGCTGATAGTCCTGATGTTACCATATCTGTTAATCCAAAACCTGCTACTTTGACATATACATATCAATGTCATGAATTAGCGATGGATTCTGTATGTTCTTATGGATACTTATTTTTTGTTCTGACATCAAGTGTTTAAATGGAAAAGAAGCTGAACTGATTTGGTAGAATACTATGAAGAGGACCTATGATCAGTGAAAATCCTTTGGTTCTGACACAATGAAATATGAAGCAGGAATTTGGTAGGCGTCAGCAAAGCCCAGAAGCAATATCATTTCCACTCTATGTTAGATGTCTCATTTTCAAAGCAATAACATTCTGATATCATTTCATGCATGCCATTTGAGTTAGAATGTGTCAAGCAAAACTTCTAAAATTTATATAATAAGATTGCAACAGAGTTAATCAAAAAGAGAATTTCCATAGAAAACCTTGGCTCTAAGTCCTTGCTCACAAACTTCCTTCAAATGGATTTTATTCACTGAGAAGAAGAATTATCAGCTCGAGATATATTGGCTTATGAAAGACTTCTGGACTACCAAAGGTACCCAGAAGTTGAAAATCTCAGGTTTTTGTTCTTCTCTCTACATTCAGCATTTTAAGTTGAGCTACATCTTTTAGGATGAATCTCTGTTTTACCTACAGTGAAATTCATTTGTCTCATTGAAGTGTTGACATATTGCAGGAAAAAAAATAGGCCAATAAGTTTGCTAGATGTACAGCAACTTCAGTGCACAGCATGCCTATAGCTTAGTATTCCTTTGGCCCACAGAGTATAATAGAACCTTACAGTTTTTTTAGACAAAGTCAAACATGGCTTCTATTAAGTAGACAGATTCGCTAGAGCTAATGCATTACAATATGAACAATATAAACTTGATTAATAAGGAATTGCAAGTTCTGTTGTAATGGTATTACTAGACCGAAGGAATTGAAGTAAGATGTTATGAAAATAATTTGATTAACCAGATAGCATTTCAAACTAATGTATTTCTCCAATAATATAGCAATGCTTACAAAGACAATATTTACATTTGACACAATAAAATATATATATATAAAAAAAAAACATAGTTTAGCAGATATAATTGATTTCCAGTTTCTTCAGAGCAATGCCTCACTAGTTACATAAAACTGCTCCTGCCACATTGTCTTAAAATAAAAAGCTAACTGCTTTCTTCTTCTTTTTAGTGAAGTTACTACTTTTAATACTGATTTCTGCATAAAGGAGCCAACTATTCTGTGTTTTAGCATTGCTCATTAGAAATGATTCTAATAAAACTTAGAAATATTAATCTGATGCTCACAGGAGCATGTAGCTGTGGTGATGAAGGAATTCCCGTTCACTTTTACCATTAATCTCCTTAAACAATACATCTATGACTACGTAATTTATTTATTTTTTTTTAATTTTTGAAGTTATGTAGATCAAATGGGATTTTAGTTTGTTTGTTTGTTTGTTTTTTCAACTTTAATTTTTTGAAATATTGATTCCATTAGAACAAATCTCTTTGTTGACTGTAATCTCCCTGAGAGAAATTTAATGAAATATAACAAGGGCAGTGTAGAGTACTGCATCTGAACAACAACTCCAGGTACCAGTATAAGCCAGGGACTGACCTATTAGAGAGCAGTGTAGGCAAAAGAGCCCTGGGGCATCCTGGGTTGCGGCATCCTGGGGCATTAGAATGGATGTGGTTAGTAGCTTGAGAGAGGTTCTCTTCCTCCTCTACTCTGCCCTGGTGAGACTGCATCTGGAATATTGCATCCAGTTCTGGGCCCCTCTGTTCAAGAAGGACAGGGAGAGAGAGACCAACACAAAGCCATGAGCTTGATTAAGGGTGTGCAGCATCTCCCTTATGAGGAAAGGCTGAGGGAGCTGGGTATCTTTAGCTTGGAGAAAAGACTGAGGGGTGACCTTATATATCTGTAAAAGGTGAGTGTCAGGAGGATGGATCCGGGCTCTTCTCAGTGACATCTAATGATAGGACAAGGGGCAATGGGTGCGAGCTGGGATATAGGAGGTTCCACTTAAATATGAGAAGAAATCTCTTCACTGTGAGGGTGACAGAACACTGAAACAGGCTTCCCAAAGGGATTATGGAGTCTCCTTCTGTGAAGACATTCAAAACCTGCCAGGACATGTTCCTGTGTGGCCTGGTTTAGGTGTTCCTACTCCAGCAGGGGAATTGGACTAGATGATTTTTCAAGGTCCTTTCCAAACCCTAACATTCCGTGATTCTGTAATTTCTTAGTTCTGTCTGTTTTGTTGTTGTTGTTGTTTATTTGTTTTGTTTTGTTTTAACCAAGTAATTTCATACTCCTTATCTACCTGACATATATATAATGCAGAAATAACTGTCCCTTTTACAGTGTAAGGAAGAGAGACCAGGAAATAGAACTAAACAATCCTGCCCTGCTGCTTGGCACTGATGAGAGTGCTGCTGGTGTTCTTTCCTCAAGTTTGCTCTCCTGGTGGAAGACAGACTGTGCTGTATAGCAGCAAGTTCAGTGGAGGGTCCCCATGACTATCATTGTTGGAGCACAGGATGCAGAATGGGAGGAACTGGGGTGTATGAGGCTGAGGAAGGAGATGGGAAAGGGAGACCTTACCAATGTCTGCAACTACAAGAGATATATTGGAGTGTATAGAGTGGCTGCACCTTCTCAGAAGTACATCGTGGAAGTGTGAAAGGCAATGGCCACAAATTTGAACATGGGAAATTTTGTGTCAAAAAACTTTACCACAAGACAATGACCAAACACAAGCACAAAAAGACTGTGGGATATCCATCCTTGGTGTTTATAAAAAATTGTCTAAGGATGCCCACAAGAAACCTGTTGTAACTGGGTTTGCTTTTAGCAGCAGATTTGACCACATGAATCTCAGAGGTCCTTTGCAACATCCCTAATGCTGTGATTCAGCAATTAGCAGTAATTTGTGCTTTTTACTGTTATCCGTGTAATTAGAATACATTCCATTTTCTCTAAAAGTATTTTTTCTCTGTAGATAGAAAACAAGACTAGCTCTATGTTTGTAGTTTGTACACAGATTAAAATATTATACCAACAGAAAAAGCCCTTTCTCTTTACCTGCTTTGCAACTTTCAGCTTGACTATTTACACCAGAAACTACCAGATGGCATTAAATTATTAATTTGATTTTTAGTGAGCAGTATCATTTCTATCTTGAGCATAGCACAGTCCCTAGAGTAAAGGTTCACAGAGGTGATAAGAACTTATTTGGAAGGTTAAGACTATGTCTTAGTGAGGTGATACTTTTGTGAACTGTGTCACATATTCAGATATTAGAGGATAAACTTATCATTTTGCTGAAGCTGTAGGCCACAGTAATTAGAGAAGGTTAACACCCTCATCTTTTCTCTGTTTTAAACCAGGAATTGCTTTCTGAGAATTCAGTGTTTTCTTTTCTCTCTGTATTAAAGGTTAAGAGTTTACCAAATTATGTGGCAAAACAATTTTCAAGATGTTTCCTTACCAAAATGGTATTAACTTACTATACTTGTCAGAAATAAAAAGAGTTTGATAGAAGAATAAATACATTTTAAAGCTACCTAGCTGAAAGAGATTATAGCTTTAACTATTTTTCCTAAAATATTTTTATCTGATTCTTTTTTGGCTGGACTGTAGTAAACATTTTTACCTTCAACTTTGGAGTCTCAGAGTTTTCCCTGTGATGCACTGCAAGCTTAACATCTTACAGAGATGTCTTTGATTTTCTAGAGGACTTTTTTAGTTGTTTCCCCAGGCATAACTTTATCTATGATGAAGTCAAGGAGAAAAAACATTCTCCAAAATAGTATATGGCCCCTTTGAAAATAGGTATGTGCCAAGTTCCAAGTCCAGAAATAGAATTTTTATGGTAAGGTTCAAAACATTGCCTTTCAGATCTTTTATTCTTGCTGAAACATAAAGCCATGAGGCAAATCCTTAAGCCTGAAAAGCCCATGACTCCTGACATTAAGCTACATGGCTTTAACATAACGACTACCTTTTTTCTCTTATCAGTTTGAAGCTAGATCAAATGTTAGTTCAATAAAAGGTGCTACAGCTCTCTTATCCATATGAATGTAAATCTTAAGGCCTATTTAGCTTAGCTCCAAGACTGCACAGTACTTGTAGGAGTTGAAATGATATATGTATACCATTTTACTGTCCTGATGCACTTATATATTTCAGACACAAATATAGATTTGTGGCTAAAAAGCATCTGCAGATGGTGGGTTGTCAGGCTGAGGGCTTTATTTGTGTTTAATTAATTGAATGTTTCTGAGGTTTTAACTGTAAAACTGCATTTATGCAAGATGGTACTTTCCATCCTCTAAAACTTCAGCAATAAAAGATATTGTTTTTAAAACAAACAAACAAACAAACAAAAAAAAACAGTTGTTTGAAGACCATTATGACAAACATGTAGCTAAGGTAATTATGTGAAATATGGGAGACTTGACAACTCAAGGCCCCTGAATGCAAAATGCTTTTACTTACGTCAAATAAATCTCATTACTATGTACGGTTCATTGGGTTAAAAACTGGCTGGATAGCCAGGCCCAAAGAGTTGTGGTGAATGGAGTCAAATCCAGCTGAAGGCTGCTCACTAGTGGCATTCCCCAGGGCTTGGTACTGGGGCCAATCCTCTTTAATATCTTCATCAATGATCTGGATGAGGGGATTACGTGCACCCTCAGTAAATTCGCAGATGACACCAAGTTAGGTGCGTGTGTCAATCTGCTTGAGGGTAGGAAGGCTCTGCAGGAGGATCTGGATAGGCTGGACTAATGGGCTGAGGTCAACTGTATGAAGTTCAACAAGGCCAAGTGTCGGGTCCTCCATCTGGGGCACAATAACCCCAAGCAGAGCTACAGGCTGTGAAATGAGTGGTTGGAAAGCTGCCAGGCAGAGAAGGACCTGGGAGTGATGGTGGATAGTCGGCTGAATATGAGCCAGCAGTGTGCTCAGGTGGCCAAGAAGGCCAACAGCATCCTGGCTTGTATCAGAAGCAGTGTAGCCAGCAGATCTAGGGAAATAATTGTCCCTCTGTACTCGGCTCTGGTGAGGCCGCACCTCGAGTACTGTGTTCAGGTTTGGGCCCCTCGCTACAAGAAGAACATCAAGGTGTACTGGGTCTGGCTGGAATGTTAACTTTCCCGGCAGCAGCCCATACAGTGCCGTACTCTGTACTTGTATCTGGAACAGCAGTGTTATCACACCAGTGTTGTGTCTACTGCTGAGCAGCAGTGGCACAGCATTGGGCCTTTCTCTAACCCTCCTAGGGGGTGGGCAAAAAAAAGTGAGGAGAGAAACATCACTAGGGCAGCTGACCTAAACCAATCAAAGGGATATTCCATACCATGTGGTGTCACACTCAGCAATAAAAGGTGGAAACAGGAAGAAGAGGGGAGGGGTGGGCTCTCGTTGAGAAGACGTCGGTCCTCCTCTCGAACACCGGCTGTGTGCGTTGAGGCCTTGCTTCAAGGACATGGTCAATCATCGCTCATTTGTGGGAAGTAGAGAGTAATTTCTTTCCTCTGCACTTCCATATAGCTTTCATCTATTTTGTTTGTTTGTTTTCCTCCCTTTTTTCCCCTTTCCCTTTTATTTCCCCTTAGTTAAATTGTTTAGTTCATGGTAGTCTTTATTTAATTAGTATAATTATTTCCCTTTAATTAAATTATCCTTATCTCAACCCGTGAGTTGTTCTTTGCTTTACTTCTCCCTCTGCTCATCTAAAGGAGGGGGAGTGAGAGAGCGGTTGTGGGGTTTAGCTGCCCAGAATGGTAAAACCACCACACAAGGTGCTCGAGCAAGTCCAGAGAAAGGTGACGAAGCTGGTGAGGGGCCTGGAGAACAAGTCCTACGAGGAGCGGCTGAGGGAGCTGGGCTTGTTCAGCCTGGAGAAGAGGAGGCTCAGGGGCAACCTTATTGCTCTCTACAGGTACCTCAAAGGAGGCCGTAGCGAGGTGGGGGTTGGTCTGCTCTCCCACGTGCCTGGTGACAGAGGAAAGGTTCATTATTTCTCCTTAAAGGGAACTTCAGAGGGAGCCTAGGTCACTTTCAGTGAAGGACGTAATGATTCATTCCTTTATGACTGGAAGGTAGATGACACTTTTGAGTATGCCATCTGCCAGCATGTGAATTTTCATTGCATAACAGTTTTATTGTGTACAAGTAGTGGAAGAACTCCTTCAGTTCAAGCAGAAACCACAGCTATCATTCACATGCTGTAAATGTAATAAATACATTTATTTTTGGAAACCTTGCCTTATATGACATAAATAAATATTCTCAAATAAGGCAAGTATTCCTAGTGTAAAAAGTAGTAAATACATACAGTCTAGAAAAACCTGAAAGAGCATCCTCATCCTGGAGTCCGAGCGAGGGTCTCCTCAGGCATGGCACTGCCCCATAATTAATTAGAAGTTCTTCACAGCTGTTCCACTCTTCTTTCTCCAGCCATTGTTGCATTAACTTTAAAATATGTTGTACATTTTTCCCAAAAAGGAATTAGCCACTGCTGCACAATCAATGTTTTAAATTATTTCCCATCAAACAATAAGTCTTTAAGGAAAATATTTAGCTGCCTAAAAGACAAAAAACATATTAAATATGTATTGACTTATGGGTAAAAGCTAAGTTCTTTATGCTGTGATGAAACATTCATTTTTTTTCAGACTTGACAATAACGGGTCACATTGTGCCATCTGGCCTTTAAGGGTACCTCCCTGCTAATCTCATGTTCTGTTTTCAAAACAGATGGCACAATATGGCCCAATGTGCATTTTTTACATGATGGTGTAAGATTAGGGTTGCTTTAACTGCTTTGTTTTGGTTTGTTTCTGCTTGAAGTGTTTGTATTATTGTAAATGATGTAGTAGGTAATTATTTTGTCACATAGAAACCTAAGCTATTTCTGATTTGTCTTGGGGTCATTTTTAAATTGTCTTTTGCAGAAGATATCATTCCACCAACCTGAAGTTTCATTTTCTTTCAGTAAAGCTCAGCTGAATTTTCTTGGCTCAGTATTTTTATATATATGCAGTATTATCATGTTGAAACAACACAGGCAGGCCTGAGGCCAGGCCATTTAAAATGTATAGAAAATATGTTATTTGAGTTAAGAGGACTTTGTACATGTAGTAGTCCACTTTACTTATTTATTTATGCTTTATTTATTAATTTCATCACTATATAAATATATATATACATATATAAATCCAATTGCTCAAGCCTAAGTTTGAGTATATGCACTTTACCCAGTTTTGCACAGCTTTAATGGGAGATAAAGAATTTGAGCACTGTTCTCTCTTTTCAGCATTTCTGTGTTAATACATCATGTTCCTTGTTAAAAGCATGAACTGAAGGGTGCTAGTGGAAGCATTTATTCTTTCATGTTTTAGTACTAGTTAATGTGGAAGCAGAGGCTATATATGCATAGAGCAACAGTAGGTGCCCTCTAAAACAGTCATAGTAGCTAACTGATCTCAATTTTCTCATACAAAAACCGAGTTAATACACTCATCATCTAGATATTGTCTTTCCTCTGGTATATACCATCATGACCATTATTGCAGTATATCAGTAACAAATGTATGTATATCAGAATTGGGAGATTGAAAGGATTTTCCACTTCTATTTAGAGGGGTAAAATATTCACAGCCCTGGCCTCAGTCAACCACATATATTGTCATTTTCTTCTTTCCTTTTCAAGGTCTTATGAAGTGACTGGAGAGTCTGGACAGGTACCTGGGGAACTACAGTACAAGATCCCACCTGAATACACTGCAGAAATAGTTCAAAGCAAGGTTTTCCAAATGCTAAGTAAAAGACCACAAAAAGCCAGATTTCCATGGTAGAGGAAGGCAGCTTCTTACCACCTCTACTTTCATCTATAGGTAGCAGAAATAATTTTCATGTGCAAAAAGCTCACAATGGTAGTAATAAAGTAACTTTTTTTATGGAAAGTAATGTAGGTTTTTACAGCAGACTGAGCAATTCTCCAGCCAAGAACCAATAGGCTTAATAATACTATATTCTAAATGGTATTTGTAGCATCTGTGATTATTTTTATAAAGGTTCCAAAGTAATTTAGAACATAAAGTTTAAAGATTCTTCCATCTGTGAGGAAGAAAAGATTGAAAAAAGGAGCTATTATCTCCTGTATTTCAGTAACAGCTGAAGTGCTAAGATTCTAATTGTTAGCTCACAGTCGTTTATTTTACAGAGGGCTTTCAAAAGTATCTTTTATCTTCCTACAGTTTCATTAAGTTAATTCCACACGTCAGCATGAGATTAGCTCAGTCTTCCTCTGGAACAGGGACATTTCTGAGGAGGGTCAAAAGTCACCAGATGTAGTGTCAGAAAGAGAATGATAAAGACCATCCTAAAATAGCATTTGGTCAGAAATCTTGTCATCAATTTTGAATGACATTTCTACCAGGAACACTGCAAATCACATCGATTCCCTCGCTGAGAGTCCTATTGACTTAGTTTGTCACAGTCTGCTCAGGCTGGTGTGCACTGGAGCATATTTGAAAGGCCCTTCATCTCAGCTACAATATATTATTTAAAAATGTCAAGCCTGTTTTGCTGTTGCTGGAAAATAAATGATTCTGTCTGAGCTCCTAACATGTACACAGAATCTTCTCTTACTAATTTCCTTAAATTATGTATTTCAGTGCTGTCTACTGCAGAAAAAAAAAAAAAAAAAAAAAAAAAAAAAAAAAAAAAAAAGGTAATCTATTGTATTTCTATATTCACCTTCCTTCATTTGACTGTAGCTTTGAAGTGTATTCATCCTTAGGTCCACTTTTGGTAGGGATACATACATGTTTCACAGGAGCATCATTAAGGATTTCAAAGGAAAGAAAAAAAAAAAAAAAAGATGTTCACCATAGAATATTTCTCTGATGAAGATCAGTAAACCATTGTTTTATCAAGTCTATCAAGTCTTATTAGCCTACATTTATGTCCTTACATTAAGTTCTTGTCAGAAGCCTGGAGAAGAAACGAGGGTTAAGGACCATTACCCTTCCTGTAGCCAATCTCTTTTTTACAGCTCTATGAAGGACATAACATTCTTTATGGTATCTACAACATATTACAAAAATGACCATACTAGTTCAGACTGTCTGGTCTAGTGACTGGCTTAAAAAATCGCATTATCTAGATACCTACAGAAGAGAAAGATCAAACATACATGTATATTATACTTTCCCAAAATACTCTCCCAGACTCTGTTTTCAACCCTGGAATCTCTGAATGTTTTCTGTGTAATCCAGGATCCCTAATGTATTTTCTTTTTTTCCAAGTATTTGAACCCCTGCAACCTTTGGTAATGAATTCACTGAGTTTACTGCCCTGGAATGAAAAAAACATCCTTTTGTTCTTTGTCTTGAACTTGGTTCTTATTACTTTACTTTATGACTCTTATACTGGAAGAGTCACTGAGCCACTGAGCTCTCTCCAGGCATCCTGTGTTTTTGTAGACATCTGCCATGTCCTCTTTTTTCCTCTTTTTTTTTTTTTTTTTTTTTCTGTCTGAAAAGTCCCACTTTATTCCTCATATGGAAGGAGATCTATATTTTTTCATTACATGCTATTAATAGGTTTTTCCTACAGGATTTGCAGCTGGGTACTGTATAGTTGTAATGAAAAAACTTTTGGTATTAATTTTGTCATTTATTCCATAATGTCTACTGTCATTTCATTCACAGATATGTTCTCCGAGGACTCCCAGTAAAAAAAGGTTTCTTGAATGGGAGATTTTTCCCACAGAGAACACCACTGTAAAAAAATATGTTAAGTTTCACTGCAATCGTCTTATCTTCCCTGAATGTTTCTTTTATACCCTGATAATCAATTGGCTCTGCAGGCTTTCTGGCAGGCTTCCCACTCCTGATGTTTTTGAAGAAGGATTTTGCATAGTTTAATTTTGCTAGTTGTTCAGTTTTCTTCCCTTTTTTTTTTTTTTTTTTTCTCTTAAATTTGATCTGACAGTTTTTGACCCTTTCTATTTCTTCTTCTTTATCTGTAAACTACTTCAGTTTTTTAAAGAATGTCTTCTTGATTCAAGTTAGCACTCCTTACCTTGCTAGCTTCTTTTTGCCTTCTCTCAAACCTTGTTTAATAAGTAGAATACTATGTACCGGTGTCTTGTTTTCAGCTTGGATAGAGTTACTTTTCTCCTTAGTAGCTGGTATGTTATTTTATTTTGGATTTAGGATGAGAACAATGGTGATAGCACATAGATGTTCCCATGTTTTTGTTGTTGCAAAGTTATGCTTACACAGGGCAAGGGATTTTTCTACTTCTGCTGTCCCACCAGCAAGGAGGCTGGGTGTGCACAAAGACCTGGGAGGGGACACAACGAGGACAGTTGACCCAAATGGACCAAAGGGATGTCCCACACCATGTGGCCTAATGAGAAAAAAATAAAACTGGGGTAGTTGGCTGAGGCAGGAGGGTTGCTGCTGAGGGATGGGGTGACATTGGTGAGCAGGTGGTGAGAAATTTTATTGTGCATCACCTGCTTCGCATATTCTTTTATCAGTAGGAGTAGTAGTATCCCTTCCTTTTCTGATGTATTAAACTGTTTTTACCTCAACCCAAGATTTTTTTATCCTTTTTATTCAATTCTCTTCCCCATCCCACTGGGGGGAAGAAGGAGTGAGCGAAAGGCTGTGTGATGTTGTTATTATATTTTTCAAGAGAATGACCTAAAATGCATAAAATACTAGTCATATAAGAACTTTCAGTGTCGAGTGAGTATGGTGAATGCCTTTCAGATCTTTAAAAATTCAGTGATATGGAATATCTTTATCTCAACCCACTAGTTTTTACCTTTCTGTTTTTCTGATTCTCTTCCCTATCCCACTTGGTGTGTGGTGGGGAGGGATTGAATGTCTGTGCAGTGCTTAGCTGTCTGCTGGGTTAAATCACAACAGCCTGTTATAAGATGTTACTCTAAAGTGTGTTCTAGTATCTTCCATGCTTCATTAAATACTTTAAGATATTAGCTCTTTTTAACAAGCATCTTTCCTTTCCTTTTTCATTTCTCATCAGTTTCCAGTGCCTGATCTATCCCTTAACTGAAAACATAAAACATAGTACTTTTACAGAATCACAGAATCACAGAATTTCTAGGTTGGAAGAGACCTCAAGATCATCGAGCCCAACCTCTGACCTAACACTAACAGTCCCCACTAAACCATATCCCTAAGCTCTACGTCTAAACGCCTCTTAAAGACTTCCAGGGATGGTGACTCCACCACTTCCCTGGGCAGCCTGTTCCAATGCCTCACAACCCTTTCGGTAAAGAAGTTCTTCCTAACATCCAACCTAAAACTCCCCTGGTGCAACTTAAGCCCATTGCCCCTCGTCCAGTCACCAGGCATGTGGGAGAATGGACCAACCCCCACCTCGCTACAGCCTCCTTTGAGGTACCTGTAGAGAGCAATAAGGTTGCCCCTGAGCCTCCTCTTCTCCAGGCTGAACAAGCCCAGCTCCCTCAGCCGCTCCTCGTAGGACTTGTTCTCCAGGCCCCTCACCAGCTTCATCGCCCTTCTCTGCACCCGCTCAAGCACCTCGATGTCCTTCTTGTAGCGAGGGGCCCAAAACTGAACACAGTACTCGAGGTGCGGCCTCACCAGAGCCGAGTACAGGGGGACGATCACCTCCCTAGCCCTGCTGGCCACACTGTTTCTTATGCAAGCCAGGATGTTGTTGGCCTTCTTGGCCACCTGAGCACACTGCTGGCTCATATTCAACCGACTATCCACCATCACTCCCAGGTCCTTCTCTGCCAGGCAGCTCTCCAACCACTCATCTCCCAGCCTGTAGCTCTGCTTGGGGTTATTGCACCCCAGGTGGAGGACCTGGCACTTGGCCTTGTTGAACTTCATGCAGTTGACCTCAGCCCATCGGTGCAGCCTATCCAGATCCTCCTGCAGAGCCTTCCTACCCTCAAGCAGATCAACACACGCGCATAGCTTGGTGTCATCTGCGAACTTACTGAGGGTGCACTCAATGCCCTCGTCCAGATCATCGATGAAGATATTAAAGAGGACTGGCCCCAGCACCGAGCCCTGGGGAACGCCACTAGTGACTGGCCTCCAACTGGACTTGACTTTTACTCATATTGGAAAGATAATCCCAAACTAAGCAGTATTCATCAAAGTAAGGAGCCTTTGTAGTTGAACAACTGATCACATTTGTTGCTAGAAAATATCCAAAAGGATTGAAAGGATATTCTTTTCACTGTTTCAGCCAAAAGTTATGCAGTCTGTTTTGAAAACCAGAGGGGAGGCAATCGAAGGATGGAGCTGTGTTGGAGAAACATGATACAAAACTCTAATTACAGGATAGCAGAATTTCTAAAGTGTCCGAAATATTTTAGAAAAGAACATATTACAACATGAAGAATTAATTTAGCCACTACAGATCTGGAAGTTCATACCCAGGCAGAAGGGTTTGGAAAAGAGAGTAGCAACACAATGGGTAGCGACAGACCCTACGAGGGGTGATGGAGAGGTTCATGTAGAATCACAGCATGGCTTGGGTTGGAAGGTATCTTAAAGGTCATCTAGTTCCAACCCAGTACATGTCAACCAAACTTTCCCAGCAGCTGGTGCTGTCAGTCTCTCTTTCAGTTTGGTAGATTTGTTTACCATAAGAACTTCAAAATTTTTTCAGTCTTCAGATCTGGCAGTGATCTGCACTATTGCCTAATGAAAGGAGAACACAGTATGCAAGTTATACATTATAAAAAAAATGACCTTTCTAAACTTCTGTTGTCCTGTTTGTTGGAAACAACTTCAATCAGAAATATTCAGCTTGCACATGTGTGAAAGACGTCTCTCCTATGTAGCTGAGGAGGAGAGTTCACCTAACATCTATTTACCTTAAAAATTTCATCATAGTATGCATTTCCTATCAAACTGTCTTCAGTCTTTCCACCTTCTTTTACACGTTTTAGTCCAATGCTTTAAAACAAAATATTCAAACTATGGAATAACTTTTCTAATTTACTGAGTTTATCATAATATTGTAAACAAAGACATATGGTGGCAGAAATTTTTTCACCTGCTACTGTTCTTATCCTATCAAACATGATATAATTGAGGAAGCACATTTGTACATTACTGCAGGATTGTTATGATTTCTGAAGCCCTAACTGGATGATTTTTACAACAAAATATTCCTTGGAAAATAATTAAATAAATAAATGAAAGATTCCTCTGGCCTAAGCAAACATAGAAAATATTTTTTTTATTATTATTTTTTAAGTGAAACTACAGCTGTCACTTATTTGCCTGTTCATCTGCTCCCTTGAATCATTCTGTGGGGACATGAAAAATAATTTTCTAGTCCTTCTCTATTCTACATTAGATATATAATTCTCTACTCTATATTAGAAGTATTATTCTCATGATCACATCCTCTCTATTACTAGTTCTCAGAAAGATGTTGTCCTAAAATGAACTGAACTTTCACTTTTTACATTGCAATTTAAACAGAGCAGAGTTTACATAAATTGCAGTAGACTTCCAGAGTCACACTCAGGTATAGATTTTTACAGCTAACTCAGAAGACCATAGTCAGTAGTCTTCCCCTCTGGTCTTCCCATCATACTTCCCCTTGCCGATTTTTCTCTCCCAGCCTTGTACTGCATTTATAACTAGGGGCAATGGCACTCACTGTAAGACAATGCTATACAACGCTATTTTGAAAGCCTCATTTATAAAAAAAAAAAAAAAAAAAGAAAAAAAAGAAATTATTTTTCTTTTCATAAAAGTCATGAGGATTCTGGGGATAAAACACAGTTTAGACAATTAATTTGAGATACCTAAATACTTAAGAATTGAAGGGACCAAATCATAATCACCAAATTTTATTTCCTTCATGTCACAAAATATATCCCATATCAACCCCATAATTTCTTGTTGAATTAGAAAGTTCCTTTCACCAAGGATTTAACAGGCTGTGTTTTCAACAAAGTGTTGGGTGACTAAGCAAGCAAATAGATTTAAACATACAATGATGCTAAAGAAAGGTGAAGTAACATTGTAAATGACAGACAACATGCTGATGATATTCACTTTGTGATAAAAAGCATTCAGACTTACCATTAAAGAAAAACAATATTTCCAATATTACTAATGTTAACTTATATATTCCACTCAAATCATTTATAGTGGCAATTACTTACTGTATTGGGGGGGTGGAAGTGGGGAGGAGAGGGAGGGCAACAAAGATAAGAAGAATACTGGTATTGATTTAGAACTATTTAAAAAAACTAAGTTCATTCCTGATGTCCTTACCTCTTTTGACTAGAAACCTGCTCTCAGTGTTTCCATTATTCAGATGCCTGCTGATAGAGGGAAGCCACCATTAATTACTAAATGGGTCAGAATCAGGCCCAAATCCCAATATCTTTATTGTTACTCAAAAAAACAAACAAACAAAAAAACAAACAAAAAAGTGTATAGAATATAACAGAATCATCTCACAGTATAGCAAATTACAATCAGTTTATTAAAATAGGTAGATGTTAGCCACCAGGTGATAAGCGTGTTACGAAGGATGAAGGTGCATACTATAGCACTAAGTATTTTGGTTGCTTGTATATCTACAAGTATTTGTAAGACCACAGTTAGGAAAATTGGACATAGATTTGTTTAATCTACTTCTTAGATAAAATTTTTAAATGAAGCCACAGAAGCAGAATTCACTGAAGAGAGGTAAGATGCCAATTTATTTTAGGATTGACTAGAGAGGGTTGGTATATTCAATGTTACTTATTACATGTTATCTTCCATTCTAAACATGAAGTTGTGGTGGTTTTACTCAGGTGGGCAGCTGTGCTCCACCACAACCGCTCTCTCACTCCCCCTCTCCTCAAAGAGGAAGGGGGAGAAAATACAACACAGAGAACTCGAGGTTTGAGATGAGAAAGGTTTAATTAAAGGGAAAGGGAATGGGGAGGGAAAAAAAAGAAACAAAAGAAACAATCAGTCCACGCGGAAGCAAAGAGAGAGAGAAAAAAAAAAAAAAAATTATTCTCTACTTCCCATCAATGAGCAGTGTTCAGCCACATCCTGGGAAGCAGGGCCTCAACATGCATAGTGGTTGTTCAGGAGGAACAGCCCCCTCCCCCACCAGAGCTCCCCTTTTATTGCTGAATGTGACATCAAGTGTTATGGAATGTCCCTTTGGTTGGTTTAGGGCAGCTGCCCTGGCGATGGCCCCTCCCCATCACTTGCCCACCCGCAGGCTGCTGGCTCCTGGGGGCTTGGAAGGAGTCCTGATGCTGTGCCAGCACTGGGCAGCAATAGGCACAACACTGCAGTGACAGCAGTGCTGTTCCAGCTACAAGTGCAGAGCAGAGCACTGTGTGGGCTGCTGCAGGGAAAGGTGACTCCAGCCCAGACAGGCCCAACACAGAAGTTTAGTCATAACTGATACTGTTTCCTTGCCTTTAACACACATGTTAAATTAGCGTACCAGTGTTGGAATGCAAAAATAAGTATGGAAAAGTAGAGACAAGAATACTGAAGCAAAGCATGCAGGTTAAAGTGTCAGAATAGTCAGGTCCTAAAGAACATGGTTGACTCAGCATTAAAAATATAAATAAATCTTCCATATTACATATAATATCCACTATTGATTAATTATATCTGGGGAGGTGTGAAAGGAAAGACTGCAAGATAATGCTGATTAAAATAACAAAAATAGTTTAGCTGTCATGCTTTCAGTATGTTTTGAACTTGCAGAACTGTGACTGTTGCTAATACTTTGTACTGTGCAGGTACAACATAAGAAACATGACTTTTTGAGTAAGGTGAAAGACGTGTCAATGTAAAAAAACAATAGCATCAAATTCTGATGCATTTAGATATTTAGCATATCATTGGCAAACATCTTATTGATGTTAAACCCAACTACATAAGCTAAATGACAGAGTTACTTTTGTACGTTTGTTCTATTTTCCACTACACTTGGAGATATATGGGATCATGAGTATTATTTATTTCACTTTTCTTTTGAGTGATGAGGATGACTGGTGAATATAAAATCCCACCCAGCTTTTCGCTCTGATAAATGTTTTTCAGGCAGGACAATGACCAAGCCAGTAGTGAGCTCACTCACATTCTTACACAGTCATCAAATTCATCTAATTATGCTCAATTCCTTTGTTGTATTAAAATGTATTAGTTCCTCATAAAATTAACATTTACAGGTTTAAAACTTGCACAACAGTATTAAAACTTGAATGAGAAGGAATCAAGTTCATAGAATGAAATCCTGATACTTTTGAGGGAGCTTGTCACCCATTTGATTTAGGGACCAGCAATGATGTGGGCAACTGCAAGATCATTTCAAAAGTCTGTTGAAATGGCTAACAAAATGACTGCTCTTGTCACAGTGTTGATTCTACTACAATGTACAGAGAATTTTTTTAATGGTAGATCTGCTTCCATATACTACTTTGCCAATTTATCAGCATATATCCAGCTGACAATCCCACAAGGTGTGCAAAAACACAGAAACCCAGACAATAATTAATAGTGAGTGTTTGGGAGGTTGCCAAAGAGAAATACAAGAGAAAACATTTACTTATCCTTGTAATCTAGCTTAGTACTAAAGCCATGATATTTCTAAAGAAAATGTAAAAAAAAAAAAAAAAAAAAAAAAAAAAAAAAAAACGAATTAAAACAATGCTAGTAGTTATTTTCTCTCACCTCTCTCACCTCTGTAAAAAGACAGGACAGTTTTCCTGAAACATATTTATTTATTTGGTTCATACATGTATATTTACAAGAGTGCGAACTTCACAATCAAAGCCAACAGGTCTTATAATAAATGAATAAATAAAATGTAGCCTTTTATATCGGCTTTTCTTGACCTTTACTGATTCAAGCGCATGGCTGTTTCTTCTATATCTTTAATAGATCAAAACAGGTTAAAGCATGATATACCATTGGTCTGTATGAACAGATGTGAGAAACACTCCATAGCCAATAACTTAGGCTCAGGCGAGGATCTCAGTGAAGTAGTAATTTATTCGCGATTGCAATGGCGGGCGCCCCACAAGCAGGAGAGAGCGCATCCACTAGTTCCAAAACACAGTTTATATACCTTTTGATGGCAGGACCCTCCCCTGTTTCCCCACTGAGTGGGTAATCCAGATTCACAATCTATCTGATGCTTCACAAACAATGCATGGCCTTCAGTCGCCGGCCTGTTAAATTTCAAATTTCTTTTGACATTTTTACTGCTTGAAGTGGTAATGTTTCTTCACTTATCTGACTTGACTTGACACCATGATTTTCACCTAATTGTCCTAAGGAGTCTGATTGTCTGCATTTTACAAGGTCGCCTGCTAAACTTTCTTATCACTGTAAGCATATCTCAGTACCACATTCCCTCCTTCTAAACAATGTAACTCTGCAAAAACAACATTTCTATTCCCACACAGACCTTAATGATTTAAACTAGATAGTGTTTGAGATAGAAAGCTATACTAGATGGCTAGGGGGGAATAACATACCTTGAACTATTCTGATTTAAATCACCATAGAGAATATAAAACAATGCATATGAATGTAAAGATATAACAGTTATATTTAATTATATGTAATTTATTATTTATTTAGAAGGATTACATAAAAATGGGACATTTGAAAGTGGAAGATATGCAATTGAAATAGTAACCTGTTAAATAAATTTCACCTAGACATGAACATGCAGGACAGTGATTGCCTATTTTTTGGTTTTGTATTGAGTTAATTGAATATATATATGGGATTTCCTTAATTATTTTTTAATTATAGAAATAGAAGACAATACTTTCTGTAATATTTATTGTGGCATATTAAAAAAAAAAAAAAAAGTTTTTAAACCAGCAATAATTGTTTTGTATTTATTTCACCATCTACAGAATTTTTGGTGCCAATATGTAAAGTACTCACAGTAAACCATTGCTCCCTTGGTGTAAGGGCAATGTGTAGCACTTTTAACAGTCTCTTTAAGTACACTACCCATAGTAATGAGACCAGATTCTTTACTCTTGTGAGGGCTGTTATTCCCAGTACTTATTCTAGCTTTGGTTCTACTTTATTACAAATACATGCATGCATGTACATTTAAACTATTTAGAATGCCTAGAATTTGGCTATTTGTGAAACATGAGCAGAGTAAACAATGATCTAAAAGCCCTACCAAAGAAGGTTACAACTGTAGCAGAATATGAAAAGGGAAAAAAAAAAAAAAAAAAAAAAAAAAGTATTTATGCTTCTCTCTTGCCTAACAGTCCAGCATTTTCAAATTCATCTTAGCCACATCCAGATTTTCCATACACAGGAAAAGAACAACTCTGCAGATAATCCTGTTTTTTTTTTTTGTTTTTGTTTTGTTTTGTTTTGTTTGTTTTTGTTTTTGTTTTTGTTTTGTTTTGTGTCTTTTTTTTTTTTTTTCTCTTTTCCCTGTAGGGTTTTCTCTGGCACAAAATTACAATTGCCTTGGTATGCTTCTAAATTGTTTGTAAGCTTACAACAGCAAAAATGTCAAGAATAATCTTTAACTACATGTTAAATTCTTGTTGTGTACCAACAGTCCCACATCAGTTAATGGTGGCAGTTGTAGGACAGAGCTATGGTAATGCAAGCATCCACCAGGGCAAAGAGGAAAAAGGAAGCATACATAACAAGAGCTTGCCATGATAATAATAAACAAGCCTACATATAGAACTAACACCTTTAACACCTTTTCATGCTTCTGAAGAGCAGACTTTTTTTCCCTGATTTCTCCTGAATCAGGATAGAAAATATGTGATTCTTTGACTTCTCTTGACAAGATTGCTTGTATCAAAATTGCTTGGCATATAGATGAAATTAAGTAGACAATATAATGGCATTATGGCATATGCCATATATACATGTTTATGGCATATGGCATATGTATTTCATGCATGTAGACCCCCTAAAATTCAGTGCTGACTGAAATTTTATTTAAATTTTTCTGAATTACTAGATTCTTGTTTACATTTATTCACATGAAAACAGTCAATTACTTAAATAAAGTTTCCAATTAATTTCAAGTTACTTAGTGCATTAGCTACTTTCTTATCAGTTTGTGAATTAAGTTCTGAATAAACATATCTTCTTTAAATTTGTTTTATTTATTTTTGCTTTAAATATAAGTATCATTATTTTAAAACATCTCAAGAGTTATCATTTCCCCAGAGGAAAACTGAACATTGAAATCCTGAATCCAAGTAAAGTTGCTTATTCTATGGATACTCTTTTTTGAATAGTTGAAAGTTGAACTTCTCTGATAAACAGAACCATAAATGTCGTGTCTCACATACAATTTCAAGAGGTGGAATATATGCACATATTTTATTTTCATTGATTTTTATATGCCATGCCAGTATGGTCTCAACAAATTGTCACACCAGAATTTTCTATCATTTCTCTAACTTCAACTATTATTTTTTATTAATTTCTCTAAATGCTTTGTCAAAGGGAAGCTGAACATGGATTTATGGACAAAGATGGATTTTCACAGAGATTTGACTGCAGCTGTCAGGTGCTATTCAGAGGAAAAATAAAATTGCTTTATTTAATCCATCTGTTCCCTAAAAAGAATCATGTTTTACTGGCAGTGATGTAGCTCCTCAACACTTTTTATTTTCAAACTCCTGCTGGTTTAACTTACCACAACTAGTAAGATATCTAAGATATTTTCTTCAAAGAAACTGCTATCCCTGTCTCTTTATTTTTTTTATTTTTGTTACAGGACAGGAATCTCCGGTAACTTAAGCAATGAGTCCACAGTATATACACCATTTTTTAATGTAAATTTAATGTTCTGAATTGCATATTTGCATAACTTTCCTTAACTTATAAAACATAGTATTTAATTTGGCATTAAGGAATGTACAGTTTGATAGTTTGATCTGTTTTTTTGTTTGTTGGTTGTTTTTTTTTGGCAAAGCAGAACTTCACTAATTAAATTATATACAAGCATCACAGTTAAAGCATTTTCTTCTACATTGTTTTTAAATTGTAGCATGTTTCATTGTAAAGAGTTTGCATACAGAATGGTTCAAATATTTGTCTAGGAAGGAATTTAACCTTTCTTTCAGGCTTGAACTGAAAGATATTCCCAGTACATCCAGGTGAAGAGGTACACTTATTGATATGATACTTGGATAAAAACATGTCAGAATACAAAGCTCTCCTTGTACTATTTCTCACATAAATGCATATATCTTAATTTAATGCACTTCATACACGTCATTTCAAGTTTGGCTAGAACTACACTGAAGCACGTTTACAGAAATACTGGTAGACAATGAACTATACACTAGATCAACAAGTAACAAAACATTAAATGTTTTCCTTATTTATACTTAATACTTTAATATATAAATTTACTTAAGTACTTATAGAATCAATGAAAGACAAAGAATGATTGCTGATTATTAGGTTCTTTTTAGATTTATTTAATTTTATTGTTATTAGATTTATTTTTTATTTGTAAAAAGCTTGATTTCATTAGACAGACTTCATGACAAAATTGACATGACAAAATTTGACTTTAATTCAGACTTAGGTTGATAAAATCTATATGTGAAGGTTCTCCTTTCACTTTTCCTCCTTCCCTCCATATCACATTTGTTTCCAAGTTTTCAGTGCTAATACTTGTAGTGGGATTATGTGGCAAGGTTTTGGTAGCAGGGGACCATAGGGATGGTTTCTGTGAGAAAGATCTAGAAGCTGCCCCATGTTTGGGAAGGGCCCCATTGTTTTCCAGAGCTGAGCCAATCAGCGATGTTGTTTTGCGCCTCTGTGAGAGCATATTTAAGACAGGGAAAAAAAACGCTGCGCCACACAGCAGCTGGGAGAGTGAAAGGAGTGAGGAACAGCCTTGCAGGCGCCAAGGTCAGTGCAGAAGGAGGGGGAGAGGTGCTCCAGGCGCCGGAGCAGAAGTCCCCTGCGGCCTGTGGTGAGGACCATGGTGAAGCAGGATGTCCCCCTGCAGCCCATGGAGTACCACGGTGGAGCAGGGTTCCACGCTGCAGCCCGTGGAGGAGACCACGGTGGAGCAGGTGGCCCTGCACCGACGGAGGCTGCCGCCTGTGGAAGACCCCTGCCAGAGCAGATTCTGGGCCGGACCTGTAGCTTGTGGAGAGGAGACCACGCAGGAGCAGGTGACCTGGCAGGAGCTGCTGCCCGTAGGGGAGACAGGTTGGAGCAGTTTGCTCCTGAGGGATGGACCCCGTGGTACGGACCCATATCTGGAGCAGTTCTGGAAGAGCTGCTGCCTGTGGGAAGCCCACGCCGGATCAGTTCATCAAGGACTGCATCCCGTGGGTGTGACCCCACAGCACAGGGGACGAGAGTGATCGAGAAGGAGCGGCAGAGAAGTGCTGTAGACTGACCATAACCCCCATTCCCCCGTTCCCCTTTACCGCTCGGGGGGAGGAGGTGGAAGAGGGTGGATGAGGGGGAAGATGCTTTTGGTTTCTTTTCTTTGTTTCTCACTTCCCTAGCTTGTTAGTAATAGGCAATAAATCTTACTATCTCCTTATGCCGAGTCTGTTTTGCCCGTTACAATAATTATTGCGTGATTTTCTTGTCCTTATCTCAACCTTTGAGCCCTTTTCACATATTTTCTCCCCATTCCTCTTTGAGGAGGGGGAGTGAGAGAGCGGCTGTGGTGGAGCTCGGCTGCCCACTTGAGCAGAACCACGACAATACTTAAATATTTAATTTTGTCATTATTACAGGCAGCAAAACAGTGGTAAAAGCAAAGCAATGTCTTATGGAACATAACTCTTCTTAACCACTGGCAATGCACTAATATGGGAGCAGCATAAGTAGGTAGCATTTACAATTTGTTAAAAACACAGGTACACTATTTCATTCCTTGTTACATGGCACCTTATTAAGTCTAAAAAACATATGTGGAATATTTACCTATGAAGAAATACTGAGTAATAATTTAACAAGCAGATCAGCTTCCTGGAGATGGTTGATCTCCCAGAGAACAATGCTGATGCTTTGCATTATTAATACTTAAATCACAGAACTTAAGATAAAAATGTAAGAAGATCATTTCAATCAGTTGTGCACCTCTTCTGTCACTACCTCATTTAGTGACACAGAATAATTGAGGAGTGTTCTTCCTATCAGGAAGGAAGGAAGGGAGGAAAACAGGCAACTAAGTTTGCTCTGCCTAGTGATTTCAATAGAAGGATGAAAATATTTGCCATAGACACTTTCAATATGAAGTTCTATGTTCCTCCTCTATTATGCCTACATGTGCACTCTCTTCCATCCTTTTTCTGCTTCTGGATTTAAGAAAACTTTAAAAACTAAAATCACTAATCAAAGATAACTAGTGGAATAATATAGTGAATACCCTTTGGAAAGTTGAAGACAAAATAAGGATGGGGTAAAATGGAAGTTATCATGCATTGTTTATTACAGTGATGTCTCTTATTACATGAAAATATTTCATTTTAAAACCATGCTGCAACATTATCAAGCTTGCAAAGAAAATTTCAAATTTTAAAAGTTCAGCTCTGTCAGTATAATCTATTTGATACCCTCTTGAATACTTTTACACTGAGCCTTTAATAATAGATGGGTTTTTAAAATACTTACTTTTTTGATTTAGTATCAATGATTATCTCTGATGTAATTTTTTGTTACAATGACTTCAGACAAAATATGCATTTTGCATTGACAAAAGTATCAGATATACAACTTTAATTGTCACCCTGTTTAGGAATTAATCCTTGGCAACACTACTTCTGAACACAGAGATTTTGTAATATGTATCATACATATTTTTCCCTTATACTAAGTGCTGCATCTTCTTTCATTTTTTTATTTTGTTTGTCCAGGAAAGTACTTCAGTAGTGTGTTTGCATAATTTTTAGCTGGATTTAATTCTCTAAAACAAAATAAGAATGTGTATAATACAATTTGTAGCCACTTAAGTTATAAGAGATTATTTAGAATAACAATTACAATATTTTTAGAAGGAGTAGTTAGACTTTTGTTTATACCTTTCATAGGCTGGCTTGCCCGTTCAGAAGAATCACTATGATCATATCAGAACATGCCAGTACATGTTCTGATATTAAAAGTTTTTTAAACTTTTTATTAAACTTTTATTAAAAGTTTTTTATTAAAACTTTTATTTTAAAAATAAAAGTTTTTAAAAAAGGTTTTTTTTTTTTTTTGTATTTTCCTTACTACTTGGGTTGATGTTGACTTGGAGAGAGAGGAAAATGTTATTCATGTTTGATTTACCTGACAAAGATTCCTAAGGATTTTTTTTTCCTGGATAAGTGAGTTGGTAATATTTGATCAGATTTTCCATATGTTCCATGATTTTTCCATGCCTTTTTTGCAGGGAATAAGATTAAAATAAAAGTTGAAGAGCTCATGAGAATATATATCCCTACATTTGCAAACCTGAAGTAAAAAAAAAAAATCTAAGATGACATCTTGTAAATTGATGAAGTCAATTCTATATAGCAGTATCTCTACAGTGTGGCAGGATATTTACATAAAGGTTCCTTTCCTCGTTTATTAGTAGAAGTCCTTAAGCAACAGCAAAAATTCATGATTATTTTTGCTGAGCCTTACCTTCTTACCCAGCATCTCCACAAATAAAAGACCTCATGTAAATAAATCAATTTCACCATCATTTCAGTCTGCTTACAAAAGGTAGTGAGTACATAAAACAATATTACTCATACCCAATGATCTCTTGAGGTCCCTTTCAACGCCTACAGTTTCGTGATTCTGTGATTTCATGATTCAGTAGCTAGTATTACAGACTCTCTAGGTTGGAAGAGACCCCAAGACCACCGAGTCCAACCTCTGACAAAATTAATTACCAGTGTTTAAGTCTTTATCCCTATTAAATTAATGTTGCATATCCTAGTTAATATTTTGAGATGTCCATCATCTCTTGTCTCATCTTTTATCTTTTTATGCCTATCCGCTCTTGCCATGACACTGTTTAATTCTCCAATTACTCAAAATGGAATAATACCATTGTGGGGTTAAAATATCCTTCTGTATAGTTTTCAGCCCAGGAAAGACAAGTTCTGTCTTATATTATTTTTACACATTTCAACATTTAATATCAGAACATGTACTGGCATGTTCTGATATGATCATAGTGATTCTTCTGAAAGAGGCTACAAAATGTCTTTAAAATTAGGCTCTACATAAAACCTCTATTTGAAGGTTTGTTTTGGTTTTGTTTCCCCAAAGGTATCATTCTGGATTTGCTTTTTTTTATTATTATTATTTTTTTAATAAACTTGGTTTACTAATATGACTAGATAAAAAGATTATTTTTTTAATCCTCCATCCCCTCTCCCCCCCAAAAAAAAAGTAAAAATGCCATTTGAAGAAAAAGTTTTACCTTAAATAAATAAACAGACAACAAAATAACATTTCATATTTTCTTCAAAAAATTAAAAAGGAATCCAACTTTTCTTTTAGTTTTGTTCTCTGAACAAAAGACATGGAAACAAACACACTCCACAACTGAAGAAAAAGTAAGAAAAGTAAAATAAGCAAGGTAAAATGTAGTAGGTAAGCTTACTTGTCAGCAGACATAGTCTTTAACATATATTAAGAAAGAGAAAGCTCTCAAAAATCCTCTTGTTCTAAGAGATGCTCTAGAAAGAGGTAATGACACAGGAGATGTTGACATAGGAATACAATCCGTAATGGTTCTGGCAACAACTTAAAGTCTGTCTATTCTCATGAGATTACAAGTAGTAGTTCTCCAACAAGAGATGCAAGGAATAAAAAAAGAGTGATTCTTTAGAAAAGAATGAATTCATGGAAGCACAGCAAAATCCCCAATTCTTCACTGTACTACTAAGGAGAAAAATAAAGGGATGAGGATTAGCAAGGAAAAATAATTTGTTCCTTTTGTTTGTTTGTTTGTTTTATGGACTATTACATGCCCATAACTTACTTATAACAATTAGAAATATCCACAGAATGAATGCATTGGTTGACACATAACATTTGCACCAAAATCACAAAATAAATAAATAAATAATGCTTCATTTTGGAGTAACGTTCTTCAGTGCTGCAGAGGATACCTATGTACCACTGACCATTGCTGCAATACTCATTTGTGGGCTCATGCACCGCTTAGAAGATATAACTGTTATGTCCTTAGGCATTCCTCAGTTTTTTGACAGATGGCCTGCTATTGCTGCTAGCTTTAGGGCAGTAACTGCATAATTATCAACCTTTGGTATCTCTCCTCCCACAGGTTGGGAGTTTGCAGCTTGCAAACTCTTTTTGCTAACTGAGAGTGGCTGACAGTTATGGGAACCAAGTGTAATGTAATTAGAAGTTAATTGGAAACAAGAACCTGAAGAAATGAGGGCAAAACAAGTTGAGTACCAAAATATTGTCTTCAGACCAAGAAAGGTGTAAGATAACTTTACTTGGCACCCAGCCTGATGGCCGCAGACGGGATCTTTTAGGGGAAAATGGATCCTGGGCCAGGAGCTGGCAGGGCTCATTGAGGGGGCTTTAAACTAGGTATGAAGGGGGATGGGGCTGAAACAAGGATTGTTGGAGCTGTGCCAGGGGGAACAATGGCAAGGCCGAGGGATAAGGCAATGGCCCAGCTGAAGTGCATCTACACCAATGCACGCAGCATGGGTAACAAACAGGAGGAGCTGGAAGCCATTGTGCAGCAGGCAGGCTACAACTTGGTTGCCATCACGGAAACGTGGTGAGACCACTCTCATGACTGGAGTGCTGCAATGGCTGGCTATTAGCTCTTCAGAAGGGACAGGCAGCACAGAAGGGGTGGTGGTGTGGTTCTCTATATTAGAGAGTCTTTTGATGTTGTAGAACTCAAGGCTGGGAATGACAAAGTTGAGTCCCTTTGGGTTAGGATTGGCGGGAACAAGGCTAGCGTCCTGGTCGGGGTCTGTTATAGACCGCCGAACCAGGATGAGGAGACGGATGAGGAGTTCTACAGGCAGCTGACAGAAGTTGCGAAATCGTCAGCGCTTGTTCTCGTGGGGGACTTCAACTTCCCTGACATATCCTGGAAGCACAACACAGCCCAGAGAAAACAGTCTAGGAGGTTTCTGGAGAGCGTGGAAGACAGCTTCCTGACACAGCTGGTTAGTGAGCCTATCAGGGGCGGTGCCCCGCTAGACCTTCTCTTCACAAACAGAGAAGGACTGGTGGAGGATGTGGTTGTCAGAAGCTGTCTTGGGCAGAGTGACCATGAAATGGTGGAGTTCTCTATTCTTGGCAAGGCCAGGAACGGGACCAGTAAAACCGCTGTATTGGACTTCCGGAGAGCTGACTTTGTGCTGCTCAGGACACTGGTTGGTAGAGTCCCTTGGGAGGCAGTTCTGAAGGGCAGAGGAGTCCAGGAAGGCTAGGTGCTCTTCAAGAGGGAAATCTTAATGGCACAGGAGCGGACTGTCCCCACGTGCCCAAAGACGAGCTGGGGGGGAAGAAGACTGGCCTGGCTCAACAGAGAGTTGCGGCTTGAGCTTAGGAGAAAAAAGAGGGTTTATAATCTTTGGAAAAAAAGGGCAGGCCACTGAGGAGGACTACAAGGAGGTAACGAGGCTGTGCAAGGACAAAATTAGAAAGGCCAAAGCTCATCTGGAGCTCGATCTGGCTACTGCCATTAAAGATAACAAAAAGCTTTTTACAAATACATCAACGCAAAACGGAGGACTAAGGAGAATCTCCATCCTTTACTGGGTGTGGGGGGAAACATTGTTACAAAAGATGAGGATAAGGCGGAGGTGCTTAATGCCTTCTTTGCCTCAGTCTTTAGTGGCAATACCGGTTGGATACCCAGTACCCTGATCTGGTGGAAGGGGATGGGGAGCAGAATGTGTCCCTCACTATCCACGAAGAACTGGCTGGTGACCTGCTATGGCACTTGGATGTGCGCAAGTCAATGGGGCTGAATGGGATCCACCCGAGGGTACTGAGAGAACTGGCAGAGGAGCTGGCCAAGCCGCTTATCATCATTTATCAACAATCCTGGCTATCGGGGGAGGTCTCAGTTGACTGGCGGCTAGCAAACGTGACGCCCATCTACAAGAAGGGCCGTAGGGCAGACCCGCAGACCCGGGGAACTATAGGCCTGTCAGTATGACCTCAGTACCAGGGAAGCTCATGGAGCAGATCTTCTTGAGAGTCATCACGTGGCACTTGCAGGGCAAGCAGGCGATCAGGCCCAGTCAGCATGGGTTTATGAAAGGCAGATCCTGCTTGACGAACCTGATCTCCTTCTATGACCAAGTGATATGCTTGGTGGATGAGGGTGGATGAGGCTGTGGATGTGGTCTACCTTGACTTCAGCAAGGCTTTTGAAACCTTTTCCCACAGCATTCTACTCAAGAAACTGGCTGCTCTTGGCTTGGACTGGCGCACACTTCGTTGGGTTAGAAACTGGCTGGATAACCGGGCCCAAAGAGTCGTGGTAAATGGAGTCAAGTCCAGTTGGAGGCCAGTCACTAGTGGCGTCCCCCAGGGCTCGGTGCTGGGGCCGGTCCTCTTTAATATCTTCATCAATGATCTGGATGAGGGCATTGAGTGCACCCTCAGTAAGTTTGCAGATGACACCAAGTTAGGTGCGTGTGTCAATCTGCTTGAGGGTAGTAAGGCTCTGCAGGAGGATCTGGATAGGCTGCACCGATGGGCTGAGGTCAACTGCATGAAGTTCAATAAGGCCAAGTGCCGGGTCCTCCACCTGGGGCGCAACAACCCCAAGCAGAGCTACAGGCTGTGAAATGAGTGGTTGGAGAGCTGCCAGGCAGAGAAGGACCTGGGAGTGATGGTGGATAGTCGGTTGAATATGAGCCAGCAGTGTGCTCAGGTGGCCAAGAAGGCCAACAGCATCCTGGCTTGCATAAGAAACAGTGTGGCCAGCAGGGCTAGGGAGGTGATCGTCCCCCTGTACTCGGCTCTGGTGAGGCCGCACCTCGAGTACTGTGTTCAGTTTTGGGCCCCTCGCTACAAGAAGGACAATGAGGTGCTTGAGCGAGTCCAGAGAAGGGCGATGAAGCTGGTGAGGGGCCTGGAGAACAAGTCCTACGAGGAGCGGCTGAGGGAGCTGGGCTTGTTCAGCCTGGAGAAGAGGAGGCTCAGGGGCGACCTTATCGCTCTCTATAGGTACCTCAAGGGAGGCTGTAGCGAGGTGGGGGTTGGTCTGTTCTCCCACGTGCCTGGTGACAGGACGAGGGCGAATGGGCTTAAGTTGCACCAGGGGAGTTTTAGGTTGGATGTTAGGAAGAACTTCTTTACCAAAAGGGTTGTTAGACGTTGGAACGGGCTGCCCAGGGAAGTGGTGGAGTCACCATCCCTGGAAGTCTTTAAGAGGCGTTTAGATGTAGAGCTTAGGGATATGGTTTAGTGGGGACTGTTAGCGTTAGGTCAGAGGTTGGGCTCGATGATCTTGAGGTCTCTTCCAACCTAGAAATTCTGTGTTTCTGTGTGATAAAGCTGAAGAAAGGAACTCTGAAAGTGCTTTATATGTCATTATAAAGATCACGGTTAAAGACAAGCGTTACAAGTATGCTGGGGTTTTGCTTTACTTGTAATACAGGAATTAAAACTTGAAAAACAAACTGCAGAAATATTCTGCTGCTACTACACTTATTGTGCAGTCTTCAAGACAACACCTAATGAGCTTTTTTCATTCCGTCAGCTTTTTTATTTTCTGTGATAGCAAGCCAAATTTTAACAAGGGAATAATGCAAGGAGCAGTACTGACCCCCTCAAAAATATTATACTGTATTTTCCCAATGAATTTATTAGGGTTTGCATTTTATTTGTTGTCTAAATATTTCTCCAATAAAACATGTAATCCACCAGTAGTACTTAGTAAATTAAGACTTATGATATGCTGAGAAATAATACAGAGCCTAATATATGTAATGAAATTATGTACTTCAACATATGTACTATTCTAACTGAAAAATACTAGTGGAACAAATGAAATTTTAGGGAGAAAGCTGTTAAGAAAGAGTAAAACTTTTTATAAATGTTTGGTCTAGAGTTTCTTGCAAATTATGTCTGTAAGATCATGTCTGTAATGTTAAATCTGGACATCAAAAGAAGGGAAAGGGATGACAAACAGATGTTCATTGGAAAGAGTAACACAAATTGAAGATGTTGCTTGAGAAAGAGGGAATTAGCAATACCCTAAAAGCGTGGAGCCCTTCAGCACTCTATGTTTTGTACTCGTTTGTTTTGGCCAAAGCAAATTTAAGCATGCTGTACCAACTTTTAAGGCCTGTTCCAAGGATTACAACACATGTTACTTTGTGTAGACAAACACGATTTGTGTAGCCTGAACCCAATTCCCATTACATTATGCTTCAGAAGGTTCAGCAATACAACCTAGAGATTGTTGGAATATTTTTTGGATGCTTGAGCAAGGATATAATTCATGAAGCTGAGTCCCAACCATGTTCTTTCAGACATTGAATTAGTTTTAGCACCAAAGAGTTAAAACTTTCTCACAACCCCTTGTTTTATTTGCTGCTATATTATTGCCATATTATCTTCATTATCTGAACATAGCCAAAGTTTGCTTCAGCTTTAACTCTGAAAAGAAAAACAGAAAAAAAAAAAAAAAAAAAAAAAAAGATAGTCATTGTTTCCTTCCGTCAAATCTGTAAGCAAGAAGAAAGCAAAGGAAAACTGCTTATTGACTCAGTGATAATGTTGCTGAGGTTTTTGATATGGCTTTATTAAGTGAACACTTTTCTTTTCTCTGTAACTTCTTTCTTCCAATTAGCCACAGCTAGGGCATGGGTTTTTCACTGGAGCACTTGGCACAACAAAGGGAGTTCTGTGTCTTTCCTTCAAAGCTCTTTTGACTTGTAATAGGCATGTACTTTTCATGGCAAGAGCCAGGTAAGAAGAATGATTTGGGAAATTTTCCTTTCCTCCATGATACACAGAACAAACCAATTTTCCTTCAAGCAAAAGTGTTTGCGGAGTTCCGTTTCCTTTAGATTCAATATCAAACAAAAAATTACTTCATCTAAAGTATAATTTATAATTAAAATATATAGTATGTATTAATAATTGAGTTGGAAAGGATATAAGTCTTTAGCCTAAACTAGCTTATTACACTAGAGAGTTTTTTGTTCATTGTAGTGGAAGTAAAATTAGACTTGTGAGGTTGGGGTTTTTTTGAGGCTCTTTTTGTCATTTTTTTCACTTTCCTTTTCTCTAAAGAGATACCATTGATCAAAATTGGTTCAGAATACCTGTCTTGTCTTATATTCATTATAAGCTTTTACTTTTACTAAAGAAGAAAGGATACAGAAAAGGGAAAAACAAAAAAAGGGGGAGGGGGGGAGGAGGGGTAAAGGAAAGGGAAAGGAAAGGAGAACAGGATGGGGTAAATGGGGGGAGGAGAGGGGAAGAGAAGGGAGGAAGTAAGGGAGGAAGGAAAAAATGTATACAGTTGAACACCGTTATTGATTCTTTCTGTCCTTAGAATTATACAAAATGTTCAGTTACATACATGAACTCTAACTATAGTTCCAGCTTTAGTTACCTGGCCTGGAATCCTTCAATTACTGGAAGAAGTTATAATCTTTGAAAAGGTAAGATTTTGTAGGTTAGACATGTCTATAAAATTAATTTATAAAGTTTATTTCATTAGTCAACCCTGAATTTTGAAGTAGATACTCAAAATGTGAATGGGAGGTTCACTTGGAAAAGTTCCCTTGGTCTCTGAAACATCAGAAGTCACTGTACTTAAAAATTACAAAACAAAGAGTGCTGGAGTTTTTATTAAAGAGCAGAAACCTTATATGGATTACAATTTGATTGACAACTAACATTATGACTGTTATTATAACAGAGGTCTGGAATTAGCCTGTCAGCTAAATTGTTACTCTTCATTAAAAATTAATATGACAAACCAATTAATCTCACGTCTTTAGCATTGTTAGGACATTCTGTTTCTGATGTTGTATGTCATTCAATGACAATTAATCTTCAGAAAAGTGTTTTTCTAATTGATGGCCTCACCTTCTTTATTCTGATGATGTACTCAAAGAGCAACACTTATGTTTGTAGAGTCCAGACAAAATTGTTGAAATGGAAGTAAAGTTGAACATAAAGCTTGAGAGGGTAAAACTTAACATTGACCCCATGATTATTTCCCAAATCAGTCCTTGCATAGTCTACTTCATTGCAAGGACTAATTATGGCAGAATGTTATTGTGATTACACAAGAGACTGAACAACTGGGCTACCATATCTTTCTCTGCTTTCCTTATCTTTAACTTTGTCGTTGCACCAAGTGATAGTGAAGGAAATTTTACAAACCCAGGAAACTTGAGTATGAAATTAAGCATGGAAACGAACACATTCAGACACCAAACTTGCCTGCTGTGTCTTGTAATGACTGCATAGTACTGCTGATGAAATTGTTTAACCTAGCCATGCATTATATATCTTCCTGACCCAGAGAATACTTATTTTGTTTTTTGACCCTCAGAGATATGGTGACCCTAAACAGCTGAGTTAAGGAATTTACTCTGGCCATTGTTAGTGACTGAACATGGGGCTAACCAAAATACATCCTATTACCAAACGACAATTCTTTCAAGAAATTAATACATACATTAAATAATTTATTCTAGATAGCTGCACAAGTATTGTTCCTTTGCTTTTTAGGAACAACACTTCTTCATCCATAGAGGGAACTTGGAATGACTACACTTTAAAAAGTTCATTTCATGGGATGTTGGGTACCACTGTCACTAGAATAGCCTTGCAAACAGAGTTTCAGTGTGCAGGGACAAGTACATTTTTTCACTATTGTTAACCAAATATTGGATTTGCAGAAAGGTCTAGAAGAATATCTCAATCTCACCTGCGCATGGCTACAGTTGCATAGCTACTTCAATGGATTTAATCCCACAGGCTCTTCGCTTCCTTCATCCATTCACACTTAAATCCACCAGTTGTTTCACCGTCTAGCTCTCACATCAGCTTTGTCAAACACAGTATTCTCTTTGGGTGAGGGGAAGTGAGGGGAAGTTTGGAGCAGGACTGTGAAGTCCTGCATTTGGTACCTTAAATGTTTCACGTAGAGCATGTGTGGAGTAAAACAGCCTCTGGATGAAATTGCCTGATAAGTTTCCCATTGCAGGGAATTTTTGCCCAGCTGTGGAATAGGGAGTACTGGTCTGAGAAGATTTATGTTTGGTAATATCAATGGCACTGAAGGAAATGTTATCAACAAATTTTATTAACTTGAGGTTGTAATCCTTGCCCATAATGTTCAAGTGAAGAGGTGACATAAATCAAAGAAAGCCTGAATTAAATCCAAATTTCAATGACTTTTGAAGCAAAATTCTTGATGATGCAGTGGATACATGTTGGTCTTGGTGATCAACACTTCTAAAATTAAACTGAAAACAGTGTTGTTTCATAAATACAAAAAAATGAATAAATAAATAAATAAGGAGATAATGAATCTGTAAGGGAGAAAAGTCAGATCTGTGCAACTTGCACAAATATTCATCTCTCTCAATTGTGAGTTACTTTCATCACATCATAGAACCTGCAAGCATAGAGCAGGTACATACAAATACCATAGAGTTTGCAGTGGCACAATAATGCAGATAATGTTGGTTAACACAGAAATACTGATTTTTTTTTTTTTCTTTTTCCTTAATTTAGATCCTGAGAGTCAACAACATGATGTGGCAATATGCAAATCATAATGTCTAGGCCTTGTTTGATGGATGAAGCAATAGCTGGAGAAGTGAATCTCTGCTCTTCGCATAACTGCTTGAGACCATAAAAATACTAATGAAGATGAAAGTACTAATGAACTGAAAACCATCTTAGTTTTTTCTTTCTCTGATGAAGCAGTCAATGGCTCTATGCAGCTGGGTTTGAAATAGTTTTTTATCTTGGTAAAAAACAAATACAGTTAGAGATGACTGATTTTCAAAACAAAGTAAAGTAATCAAAATGTATAAAGACAAATGAATACTTTTTTGCTTACATAAAAATAGAAATGTAAATTGCAAATCCCCACCTCATAGTTAGTGACTATGCAAGATTATACATGTTGTGCAGCTTACTTAGGATCAAAGTAGTAGGAGGCTGATTTTTCAGCAAGGAGACACAGGTTATTTTTTGACAAGTATTTTTAGAATGAATAACATGAATATTTATTGAATGTATTATTTGTCTTTGAATCAGGGTTGGATTAAATACAGACTTCAGATAAAATACTCTTTTTGAAGTCATTTTTTAATAGTAAGCAACCATTTGTTGTTAAGAATATTAAGAATGAAGTTCTGAAATAGAACCATTATGCTAAACTGTATTTTCCTTAAGGCACACAGGATTGTCCTGAACTCTGAACATTACTCTTTTAAGTCACAGGTGATTCCCTTATCATAGAATCATAGAATCATTTAGGTTAGAAAAGACCTTCACGATCATCAAGCGCAGTCATCAATATGACCTCCTAAGTCCCAATATTAAATCATATCCATTAGTGCAACTTCCACACATCTCTTAAAAACCCCCAGGGATGGTGACTACCCTGGGCAGCCTGTTCCAATGCTTGACTACCTCCTCCATGAAGAGATTCTTCCTAATTACTCACCTAAGCTTCCCCTGGCATAACTTGAGACCATTTCTTTGTTTCTCACCTGAGAAAAGAAACTGACACCCTCCTCACTACAAACTCCTTTCAGGTAGCTGTAGAGAATGATGAGGTCTCACCTCAGCATCCTCTTCTCCAGATTCAACAGCCCCAGTTTCCTCAGGTGCTCCTCCTAAATCCCTTTTTCAAGTCCCTTCATGAGCTTCTGTGCTCTTCTCTCTACACTCTTGAGCAGCTCAATTCAAGATATTTCTTAGAGAGAGAAAGGCTTTGGACATAATAGATGAAAAAAATAGTGAGGAACATAAAAATATTAAGAAGTAAAATATAGAAAAAGGAAATGATTGGGACAAAAAAAAAAAAAAAACACTTTGGAGTTGAGAGAAATTAAGTTTGCAACACAAATATGTTTGGAATAAGATGTGGATGAAAGAACTTAAGGCTAAAAAGGTAGCAGAGACACAAACTAGGAACGAATAAAAAGTTACAAGAAAAGTTCCAGTATACAAGAAAAGGAACTAAAGGGATTTTTATATAAGAGATAAATTGGATTATTGAAAGTCAATAGAATAAGAAAAATAAAAAGGCAGTTAGGGAATCTCTTGATGACAAATACTGTCTGGACACCCTAGTGTTTGACTAAGAAGCACTTTATCTTTTAGCTGAGCAAACTGAAGTAGTAAGTGGTAATGTCAAATGAAGTAGCTGTAGTAATGCCAAAAGGTGTTTTGCAGAAGAGTAAGAATTACTAGGCAGTGTATCTTTGTGAGAGAAAAAAAAAAAAAAAAATCATGAAATCAGTTGAGGTTCTTTTTGTATAAAAAATTTTTGGCCAAACTACTTTTTCCTCTTGATGATATATAGGCATACATTTTTCCAGTTAGTCTGAAGCCTTTATGTATACCTTATCCTCAACATACCAGCCAGTTAGGATATCAGTGGACACAATTGCCTGGTATATCTGTGTATTTACACAAGATACGATTCTATTTTATTTTTTTCAGAATCATTTCTTCACACTTTTGAGTGACATATATTTCATAGGAACTATTTAAATTTCTAAATTATGTTAAAGATTGAGCTTGGAACTGTGTTTAAGTATGTATGTCTAAACTGCTTTTTTCTTTTCCTTCCTTTTTTAATTCAGTCAAGATCAATGTGTTGTTATCATCCACAGACACAGTGAGTGACCTGCAGAATGTCATTGAAAGCTTTTTTTTCTTTGTGAAAATCTTTTCATTCACTCCATTCCCCCTCACTACTACTAATTAATCCTATTATAATTTAATGATATTACACTTCTATTGGCTTTTAAAACATTAAATAAAAACTAAAAATATAAAATAACAGTGTTTGTTGCTGCTAAAATTATAAAACTGATGTTTTCTAGGCACCTTCTTATATAACCTCTGATGAATTTCCCACATTGTGGAGATCCATTTGGTGTATGAATAACTTAAATGCCCACTGAACCTTTTGAGTGTTACCTATACAAATCTTTAAGTTGCCCTGTTAAACAAAACAAACAAACAAAAAAAGATTACAATAAATCTCTCAATAACTGAACAGTTACATATTCATCTGGGAAAATTATTCATTTTGTGTTTTCTAATGTTTAGATTTTTATTTTATTTTTTTTTAAATGGGTATATCTACAAGCAACAGATTTTCCTAAAGAAGATGGATTAGGCTTTATTTAGCTTTTACTTCTTCAGAGATCAAAATAAGTATTTATTTTATTATTTTATTTTTTTTAACATGGCATTCTTTCTAAAGAATTTTCTCAAACACAGTACTATACTAAACAGCCTATGAAAGATCCTTCCAGGGGTACAGTCATCCTGTTTGGTTTACACATAGGGCAGCTTTGAATCGTAATAAAATGTCAATGGGGTTTTCTTCTTATACACATGAATCCTTAGAACCTATATGAAGAAAACAATAATACTCTAGTAAACCAGAGAATATCCTAGTTGTATCTGGTTTTCTTATTTTTATTGCAATATTTTTAAAAAGCTCTTCAGATACTTAATTTCTTTCTTGACTTTCAAAATGAAATAGCTCTTTTAATACAGAAGGAAAACTAATGAAGAAACCACTTTTGCTACATACCTACAGTTTTTTATTTAGTGCTTTGTTTCTTAAGAAACAAACAAAAAAATAGGAAAAAATAATAATAAAAAAGCCTACTTCCTCTAAACCTTCACAGTAATGTTCTTTCTTGCAACTTCATTCTGAAGTTTCCGTCTTTCTCTTGCTATGTCAGACACTTTTGTTGAACTTTCAACTTTTACTTTCCTTATCTCAAAGGGTCTGCTGGGGCAGCAACTGTTTATTTCTGGAGTTTGTCTTTGACGTGCCATTTGGTTCTGTGCTCAGTAGTTCTCAGGTGGCAAAATCTGCCTTCATGTTCGATCTACATTTGGTCTCATAGTTTAGAAAGACCATAAGCAATAAATCACCTGAGTTACTGAAAAGGTAGAAAGGTGAGGAAAAGGGGGCAAGAGCAGTATGCTGTGCTATCAATTGATTCCTTTAGAATATTGTCTGGATGTCTCAATATGCAGTAAGATTCGGGAGCTACAAGGCATGTCCAAGTAAGTTGTACAACTTGAACAACTCAAGCTCAGTTCCCTACAAGTATGTTCTTATGGATATACATTGAATGTCATCATTCTGGTATAGTGAAAATGAACTTGAGTCATTAAAACTCACATGCACCTACTTATTTATCTGTCTTGTTGAAATATAAGATAAATCTGTCCTCAACAGTCTCTTGCTGAGAAGCATTTAAGTCTATAAAAAAATAACTTTTCAAAGACAAGTGCATTTACTAGAATTCTGCATCTGTTGCAGTAAAATGCTGCCCTTAAGGTCAAAATCTGCATATTAATTGATCTATATGCACTTTCTTAGGCTCTTGACAAGATCCTTCTTGACAAGGACTTAAATGTATTTACCAAAAGGAGAATAAAGTCTAATGAATCATGAACTAATTTTTTGTTCGTTAGTGCATCAAGGGAGCCTTTTGTCAGTGGTGGACTGGAAGAAATTCAGGCGCTTTGTGTGTGTGTGTGTGTATGTGTGTGTGTGGTTGGGGACATTCTTATTTATGTAGAGGTATATATCATTTTATGCTAACATGGAATCTGCCTCTTGGTGGCAACTCAAATGAGAGAAGTAGACAAGAGAAGTATTCTAAACACTCCCCCTCCTTTGACATAACCCTATTTTAAAGGCATGGATGGATTAATGATTTAAAAATGCTGAAAAGCATTTCCTGCTGAAAAGACAGGTAAATCTGATGTTGGTACCTGGAAGGAATGAGCCATTATATGAAAAAGGTGTTTTCCCAGCACTTCTAACTGCAAAGTGTGAGAATATATGGCTAATGGAATAGAGCAAAACATGTTTCCTCAGCAATGGACAGGCTCAGACTTACCTGTGCTGTTTTTTAAGGTACATATACATATCTTTCTGCTGTGTTTTATACTTCAGCGGGTACTTCAGCTCCTGCTCACTCTCCACACAGTGATACAGTGAGATGGGGAAAAAGAATGGAAAGGTAAAAGTGCATGAATTTGTGGGTTCAGACACAGACAGCTAGCTCAACAGGTAAAGCAGAAGTTAAGTGTGTAAGCAAAGCAAACCAATAAATCTATTCACTGCTTCCCAGTGGCAGGCAGATGATCTGCCACTCTCAGGACATCTGGGCCCATCATACAAAATAGTTTCTTGGGAAACCAAAAGTCATCACTCCAAATTTCTGCCTCCCCCTCCGCCCCTTCACCCCCCCTCCCTCCACACCTCCTTTGTCCTTCTTTCCTTCTTTCCTCCAGCTTTTATCATATGGGACTTCCCTTTGGCCAGCTGGGGTCAGCTGTCCTGGCTGTGTCCCCTCCCAGCTGCTTGTGCATTCCACTGGCAGGGCAATACAAGAAGTATAAAAGGCTTGACACAGTGCAAGCACTGCTCTGCAACAATGGAAACATGTGTGTTATCACAAATGTTTTTCATCACAGATTTAAAACACAGCAGCGTACAAACTACTGTAAAGAAAATTAAATTAATCTCAGACAAAACTAGTATACCTTAAGCTCCTAAAAATGCTAATTTATCCCTGAATGGAGGGGGAGGAATATACTGACCACATAAGTAAATGGCACTGGCAAGATTTGAACTCTATTTGTGTGACAGTTTAAAACAGAAAATACACAGTGATCCTTAAGGTCTCTAAAACTGAGGAACAAAATTATTAACCACTATCTATTTTTTTCTCCTTTCATTTATACTTTTCTTAACATGTTCTATTTTGCTTGAAAACAAGGCCACTTGAATGCATCCTGATCCATCTTCTCTGACAATTTGCTAGTTACAGCTGTGTCCAGTTTTATGGAGCTTTTCATCTATGCAGCTCAGTTGTATTGTGAAGAACACACACTCCTGATTTGAATACAGAATACAGCATTAGCAATGAAACCAGGCTGAGAAACTTGGAAAAAAAAAAAAAAAAAAAAGGTATGAGCAATGAGTTCAGGCAACACAGAGAATGGACAATAACACTACCTTTTTCCCACCTGAGGATTTTTAAAGTTGTAGAAAATGCTGTCAGTGACAAGTAAGGGTTTTGATCCTTTAAAATGGTGATTTTTTTTATGAAGTTGTATACCTTAGGGGAAAAAAAAAAAAAAAAAAAAGTAACAACCTGTTACATGGTTCATCCTTTTCCTTTGTTGTCTGGTTCCCCAAAACCTGGAGCACAGGCACAGAGCAGCCTTTCAGTGACAGCTAGCAAGCAGCAGAGCAGAGCGTTACTCCTGACATGAGAAAGGGTAAACTGTACCACAATTAAATATCCTTTAGGGCTGCCATTATGTTAGCTTATAGCCACTTCTCTTTACAGCAACCCCACTTCCTGAGAGTATTTTTCTTGATGATATCTGTGAGAACACTAAGTGAAAAGAGTGTAAGATCTCTTTTCTTTCCCAATGTTTCTTTGAGCAACTGGCTTCTAGGCTTGATGCAGACAGGCATTAAATGGCCATTTTAGGACCACACCAGAAGGTGCTGCTGCATCTTTTTGTTTTGTGTTAAATTTATTCCCATTCCTTTTTTACCTTTATTCTTCTGCTGTCTTAGGTATGGAAGGTAACAGTAGAAATGACTTTTCATTAAGTAAGGCTGCTCTGAATTCTATCAGAACTGCCAGCATCTGTCAAAAATGTTATTTCATTTTTGCAGTTCTGGACTGAATCTTTCAGAAGCATTCAAACAATTAAATTTTACTTTGTTGGCACTCTTAATATTGTTAGTTCAATTAAGCTAGTAATTTTGCTTTTCTTCCTTCTTCATGCGCATGCATTTCTACTGTGCAAAATGCACTTTAAATGTCTTGCATGAAGTCCCACTATCTTCACACTGTGTCTTTGCACCCTGATACTGACAGTAAGATTTATTTCTGTCCTTTGCTTACTGAAGGGGTGTGCTCTGTGCACTGGTAGTATTCTGATAACATCTGAAGGAGCCTGATAACATTTGCTTTTAAATGCCTTAGCAGCCATTGTTATACTGCCTTTTCCAAAATTTATTGCTAAATATTTGCAGTGTGAAAGCAGTAATGTGGATCTGTGAATCCAGTGCATTTCTTCACACCTGATGTTATTAGAAAACAAAAGAAAGAGAGCTATTTTATTTTGGGTTTGTGTAGCACTGTTTGAGCAGCACAGGTTTTGGGTAGGGAGTGGTAGATCTTTTTGAAAGTGGAAAACTAGCTACCACTCCAGAAAGCATGGTATTTTAACTTTACAGATCATCTTTTCTCAATTGACATTTAATAAATGTGGATATAAATCAAAGTAGCCATATGTTAATCTAATTTTTAATCAGAAAAAAAATACCACGCAAGGTGAAAACAGTACAATATAAAGAAAAATGATTCATGAAAGAATTTCGTATACAATAAAAAGAGTGCTAGCCTCTTGAAGACCAATTTGTAGAAGTCTTAGCAGAGACACTGCATGCCTAGTTGTTAGAAAAAGAACAGAAAATATCCAAGGGCTAATTCATTTTCTTTCTAATATTTCTGTTTCCTCAGGCAAGCTTACTAAGGAATGCTCTGCTGATGACCCAGACTGCCTTTATGGCTGAGCTTGTGGATGGCAGAATCGAATACTTATGAATTAGTACTAATTTTGAAAGTGTCTCTGCCCAGTATCTCTGACAGCTTGTATTGCCATAGAAGGTCTACCAAGTACAATGTGCAAAATACAAGACCTCCCAGAAACTTTGTTTACACATAAAACACCTGTCTTTTTTTTTTAAAGATAAAATGGAAATAAATTAGTATGAAAATAGGCACATTAAAAAATAAATAAATAAACAGTTAACTTTAATTTTAAAAAATAAAAAATTGTTAATTCAAAGAATGTATGAATCGATACACAATAAGAGTTGTTTGAATTTTGCATTTAAACAACGTACTTTGTATTCTTATTTTATTCATTCACCCACAGCATTAACTCAGTGTTACAGCTTGTTTTGCCTCTATCTATTTTCTTACAGTTTTCTGCACCTAACCATCACAAATGAATGTAGTTATGCTAGTTACCAGCAAACTTCAGTACTTCTTCATAACACTAGAAGAACGGGTAAGTAGAGATAATTAAAAAAATAAATAAAACAACTGTCCATTAATTTAGTAGTCTTAGACTTGACCAGTCTCAAGCAATTTTCAATATTTGGTATGTAACTGCATCCATTAAGAACTCCTATTTTCTTGTTGTCACACTGAAAGAAGAGAAAAAGTTAAATTTTTCAAGTCATCCAACTCACTTATGGTTTAGCAATCTTTTAGTTAAAATTGTGTGAACTATTGAGGTCTAAAGCTCTCAAAATGAACTTTGAACACCTCTTTACAATGAAGATGATCAGAGAACAGGAAATACATACAAAGATTGGCTCTTCCAGACTATGTCAAACAACCTCAGGTCAGGGAAGACATTACATTCTCACCTGTCCTATAAGAAAGCTTCTGACATGCAGTTCTTTAAGTTAAATCAATGCAACAATTACACTAAAGAGAATTTCAAACTTTTCCATATCAAGAATAATTTAACCTCCTCAGCTGTCATTGGGTATTCCTTAATCTCATGTCTAAGTAAGGTTTTTGTTGCAAATGATGTTGCAGTTGACAGTAAATTTTCACTTCAGTCAAAATTAAATCTTAATAAAGTATTTCCACATTCTTTAATAATAATTTGAAATGTATTTTTTGCTAACTTTATGAAAAGTGTTGAAAGTGACAAGCTAAATCTTAAGCCTTGTATGTTTTCATGGCCAAATTATTAATAGCATAAAGCAACATCTCTTGACAAAAATTCCACTTCCTTGTAAGGAAACACAACAGTATATTTTGTCTGATAATTCTATCCCAAATTTTAACAATGTTGGTATAATGTGTTTGATAATGTACAATGTTAAAAGAAGCTGATTGGTTTGTATTACGAAAAGTGTTTATTGTATGATTGCACTACTGTGTAATCTGTAAAACACTGACAGAATACTGAATTGCAAAACACTTTTCCCAAAACAAATGAAGTTTCAGTCTATCTTGATGGATATTCATCCAATTACATAGCATTTTAATGACATGACATGACATGACATTCACTTTGTTAACACTGACATAAAAATTTCAAGATTATGATGTCAGTTTGTCTGCAGCTGCTACTATCTGTACGTGACATATACACTTACACATGTTTTGGTTTAGTTTTCAAAGTATCATAAGCAATATACTCACCAAAGAATATCTTTGCCCTGAAGATAACTCCAATTTACTTCAAAATTTCAATATCAAATATTTGCAATATTAAATTCAGTTTGGCGTTTACAGATTACACAACAGGTTACACAGGTTACACAACACTGAAGATTAACATTGTAAAACATTTTGGGATGACATATAGGCATCTTTCTTTCAACTATGCACTTAGCATAAGAATTAAGATATTTATAGTTAAACATGAAAATTATATATATATATATATATTATTTTTTTTCCCACAGGATTTTTCTTTATTTTAGAAAGACTTTGTTGCATGACTAATCGTATGCCTCTATGGAATTAAAAATCTTGAGTTAAATTTTCATATTTGTGAATTTTGTTTGTGATTTATAAAAAATATCTGACGTGACATTTTTGTTTCTGAATGCAACTCCTGTGTGCTATTATCCTGCACAGCCTGAAAAGTCACGATATAGAAGAGGAAAAAAAAAAAAAAAAAAAAACAGTGAATAACTGCTGTTTTCCGAACTGCATTTTGCACTTTAATGAAAGATTTGGAAAAAATATATACAAATAAATAAATAATCAAGAAAATGCCAGTTTAAGAAAGTAGAGTATGGCTCCTCCAATTAGCAACTTCAGTCAGAATATGGAAGTGAGGCCATCTTTGGGTATTGCTTTTTGTTATTTTTCTTTTTTGTTTTTGTTTGGTGTTGCATTGCTCTTTTTTTTTTTTTTAACTTGGTTGAGAGTTTTGCAATGTATATTACTGCCAATTTAACTTTAATAGCAAAACCTTAGTCACATCATTTATCTGTAAAGAATCTCCACAAAATGTGAAATCTATCATTATTCATAGCTTCAAAACTTGGTCTCCTCTTGAATGGTGTACTTTTCAGTGTCGAAGTGATCTAACTAAACATGCATGGAAGCTTGCAGTTAGCAAATCAATACCAGTTTTTAATGCACTATAATGGAAGGAAATGTCACTAATGTGTTCAAACTGTCATTGCATTCTTACTTAGGACAAATAGTTCTGTCATAGCACACCCATCCTGAGCACTTGTTGCAGATATGTTGATTGCCTTTCACAAAAAAAGTAGTTCTGCACACTGGAGAAGAAGCAGAAAATGAACCATTAATACAGCACAGGTCTTCTGAGTCCCAATCATATGCTTCATTTCTTCAGCAACACATATCTGTGGCTTCCATGGTATTCAGTAATAATCACACCTAGATAGGTATAAGCCAAGTGAGGAAAATGCAAAATTTAGTATAAAAAAGATATGCAGGCAAAAACAAACAAAAATACAACAACAATAAAACTGAACCGAACTGTTAACTTGTAATACAAGAGCAGACAGATTTACACAGGCCTTTCCAAACAAAATCTGTGTTTAACATCTCCAAGTTAAATAAAGATCATATAAGTGGAAATATACTAGCAAAACTCAAAAACATACTAGCATAACCAAAAAAAAAAAAAAAAAAAAGTCTGTCTCGCCTCTCAAGGTCCTTCCACAAGTTTTATAATAAATGACAAAAAAGATAGTGTCAGACAACTGCTATAACAGATAAGAGATTTACAAATGTTCCCAACCTTTTTAAAACTCATTTTAACCATGAGCTACATGATTTATTTCAGAGTAACAGGATTACTGAATACCTTTTGGCAGACAAAAAAAAAAAAAAAAAAAAAAAAAAAAAAAAAAAAACACTCTGTAAGCCTATTTGTCACTCCTAGGTGGCACCTATAAAATTATCTGCAATAGGAAAAAAGCCTATGGAGTAACAGATGAACATGATACCATGATATAGAAATATATTTAGCCAAGTATTATATCTGTATCAACACTCTTCTGACAATAGGAACACTGAACACAGAGAATCTGAGCTTAGATCAGTTTAAACACCTGGCCTGTGATTTCTGTAGCATATGGTTTGGTATGGATGATCCCTTGATACAGCTTCACCTCAGGAATATTTTAAATGAAAACAGTTCAAGACAAACTGCTAATGGAAAAACCTACATTTTCATTTTCATTCTGCGTAAGTTTTGTCTACCTGCAGTGAAGCACAGAGATACCTAGATATGCAAACTGCATATAAAGCTGGCTCATGTCCTGAAAGGAGCCTAGCTAAAGCAGGATTGTTCTCCTGAGGATCTCTGCCCTGTGTTAGTGGATTTCCCCTAAGCCTTTGGCAAGCAAAAGCCAAAGCCTTTGGCAGCTGAAAGACTTCTGACTTACTACACAGTACAGATATGCTGAAATAGGAGTGAAGCGGGTGCTAAGCTACACTGGATCCTCAGCGTCTGGAGGATTCAGAAAAATGCAACAGCATTGCATTTTTGAAGGACCTTTGGAATCTTGCAATTCCAAAATACAGCTTGCAATTACAACTCAGTGACAGCAGGGAGGAAAAGCTCCACAGCCCCTGTCTGTAATACATTGATACAGGCAGGGAACAGCCACATTGCCTGGTTTTACAGCTAACAGTAATGTAAGCAGTCATGCAAGGAAGGAAATAAATTTAGTTGCAGAACATTTGAGCAATTCACCTTATCAAAATTGGCACATGTTCCCACATTTTAAATCACCTATCTAAAAAATCTATTTTAGGAAAATAAAATAATAATAATAATAATAATAATGCCATGGAATTAATTTTCTCTAAGAACAGCTAGAATGCTCTTTAGTTACATCTCTGTGCAATCTTTCTTCTGTCTAGCTTTCTTTAAGTGGCTTCTGCCAGGAAGGACCTTTCTCTGAGAAAGCCATGCTTAAAATTACCTTAACTGCAAGAGCAGGCACAAATCTTTCTAACTTCTTTACCATCTGTCATTTCAGAGAAAAGAGTCTCCTTCCCACTCCCTCAGACTACCCTTGATGAGCTGCATTGTAGAAAGTTAGGAAACCATTGAAGAGGATGTGACTTCTTTCCTCTACAGCTTATTTACAGCAAGAAAAGTTTTGCTATTGAATTGGCTTTCCAGAGAGGAATAGATAATAATCTCAAAATTATTAGTATTAATATCACTCAATGAAAAAAAAAAAAAAAAAAAAAAAAAAAAAAAAAAAAAAAAGTGTGCTAGTGTAATGCATGTTCCAAAGTTCTTCACTGTATTGTAAACAGAGATATTCAAATACACTTGATTTGCTAGAATTCTCAGTTGGATTTTTAAGGATCATGATAATTTGGCCTATTTTTATTTTTTTAAGAATTGATGATATTAAAACATTTTCTGGCAAGTGTGTGAATTAGAAAATCCAGCTGAACTATCATATCTTTATTTTAAAAATGTAACCCAAGCATATTAACATTTCTACTTTTATATTCTAAAACTTACCTCTCAAAAGTAAGGTAAGAAGTTTCTGAAGAGTACTTAATGTTGCAGTTCAGCTAATGGATGCAAAGAATTTCAACTCTGGATTGTTTAATACACAAGAGGAACTGTATTTGTGATAATATTTAATAAGTAAGTAAGTAATAATAAATAAGTAAGTAATAAATAAGTAAGTAAGTAATAAATAAGACTTTTACATTGTCAAATAAATTATTAATTAAAAAAAAAAAAAAAAAAAAAAAAGTGGAGAAAGAGCCATAAACTTCATATGTGATTTTATAGATATTTCAAATAAATGTTGAAAATGTGAAGATAGGAAGGAGAAATCATTTACCTTTGTGAAACATTTTCATGGTGTTTTAAAGTAATCTCCCAGAATTCATGTTAAACATGTCTAATGTTTTTGGATTTCATTGAAGATATATGTTTGAGAACTTCTAGTTATTACAGGAAAATGTTTAAATTTAGTTGTTCTTCTTCCCCTACAAATAATGAGAAATCTGAGAACCATGAAGTGTATTGGGTTTACGTGGCAAGAGTTTGGTAGCAGGGGGCTGCAGGGGTGGCTTCTGTGAGCAGAGCCCAGCAGCTGGCCCATGCCAGTGCAGAGCCATCTCCAGCTGCTCCAAAAAGGACCCTCCGCTAACCAGAGCTGAGCCATGAGTGACGCTGGATGGGCCTCTGGGAGAGCAGAGTTAAGAGAAGGGAAAGAAGTGTTGGGCAGCTGGGAGAGAGGACTGAGATCCAGCCCTGCAGCCCCCATGGGCAGTGCAGCAGGAGGGCAGGAGGTGCTGCAGGCAGGCAGCAGCAGTTCCCCTGAGGGCTGGGCGGGGAGAGGCTCCTGGAGGAGCAGGCTGTCCCCCTGCAGCCCATGGGTCCCACATGGAGCAGATCTCCACGCTGCAGCCCCCCCATGGGTGGAGGAGCCCCCGGTGGAGCAGGTGGATGTGGCCTGGAGGAGGCTGCGGCCCATGGAGAGCCCCCGCAGGAGCAGGCCCCAGGCCGGAGCTGCAGCCAGTGGAGAGGAGCCCATGCAGGAGCAGGGGGTCTGGGGGGAGCTGCCGCCCACCTGTGGGGGACCCGTGCTGGAGCAGTTTGCTCCTGGGGGAAGGATGGACCCTGTCATATGGAGTCATGTGGGAGCAGTTCTTGAAGAGCTGCTGACTGTGGGCAGCCCCCACAGGCTCAGTTTGGGAAGGACTGCATCCCATGGGAGGGACCCCACGTGAAGCGATCGAGAAGGAGTGGTGGAGATGAAACATCATGGGCTGACCACAGCCCCCTGTGCTGCTCTGAGGCAGGAGGTAGAAGAAGGTGGGTGAGACAGGAAGGTGTTTTTAGTTTGCTTTTAGTTCTCACTGCTCTATTGGCAGTAAATTAGCCAGCAATAAATTCTATTAATGCCCCTGAGAGTGCTTGTGATGGAGTTTAGCTAGCCATCAGTGTGAAACCACCATAATAAGCCATGTCATAATTTTACATATTATTTTAATTATCAACCAGCCACAAAGAGGCTTTCAATTGCAGTATGGTAACACCTTGTTCTGTGGCAGAAGAGTTTCATTGTATTATTGTTTCATGTCTACCTCACTACAGGAAAGCAGTGAAAAGATGTTCATTTTGGCAGCTGAGAGATTCTGCATGTTTCCCATCTTGTCTCTGTTTTCTTTGTCAATAAATAAGAGAGTGTTGTTAGTGATCACCCACTTAATATTTGACTACCTGAATCATACATTATGAAATTTCTGGAAAAACAAGATGACAGAATTAACACTTTTGTAACAGAAAAAGCTTCTTTCCAAGCTACCACTTGGTCATATGTACTAAATTTTGTTTCTGCCCATTTCAGCACTAAAACAGTTTTCTAGGAAAGCGTCTCAGCTGACACTGAGCATATGATACTGCTCTGCCAAAGTGGAGAAGGAAATTCTTGATCATCACATAAACAGAAGAAATGCTGAATTCCATGATGCTTCCTCTTTCTCTGGAACTGAAAGTGTCATGCATGCCTCCACACCTTTTATTTGGCACAAGTAGAGCAGTACAGGAGGAAAAAAAAATGCAAGAAAAATAAATAAAAATAAAATAAAATAAAAATAAAAATAAAAATAAAAATAAAAATAAAAATAAAAATAAAAATAAAAATAAAAATAAAAATAGTTTTTCTCATATCTATTTTAATATGGGCATGCATCTACCTTTACAGTGGCATAGAATTGTGCAGAAAAAAATGAGGAAAGAGATGCCAGAGTAGAAGTTACAGTTTCTAGATTTGACTTTAAATTTTACTATTAAGTGTTAATCCTGCTTATCCTAAAACATCTCCCTGGTATTTCTGGATATGGATAAAACAGTCTTCAAGTTCTTTGTTTATTTAGTAATAATATTAAGGGGGAAACAAATACTTTCATGTGATAAGCAACACATAAGTAGTGCAGTCGTGGGAAAGCAAACTGAGGATAAGTTCACATAGGCTGAAACAAACTGAAAATGAGCTTTATGATTATTTAACAGGTACCTTCCCTAATATGAACTGTCAGCCCAGATACTCTTCCAAAAAGAGAAATGTTTTTCTCTTTTTGTTACAGAGTTCAGCAGACTGACCTGAATACCCTTCATCTATGCCAGTGGTTTCATGCGATTGAAACCTAAAAACATTTTAGTTAATGTTACTAGGTCTTTGCTGCTTCTAATTCAGCAGGCTTCAGCTCCACATAATCAGCAGTATGTGTACAGTAACCATCAGTGAAAAGACACCTGAAATCACTGCCATCACTGCCTTCTGACTTTTCTCAGGAGAACAGGTCAGTAAGATACCCAACAGATATTTGAATGAAATAGAAACATTTGCTGAGGAATAACTCCTTTACTTTTACTTGCTGACTCCTGAAAAGTAGGCCCTGCCTTCTGTTACCTAGTTTTTCATATGTGGTTCATATGCTCATAAGCATTTACTCCAAACTATGGTTCACAAGTTGCTGTGTTAGGAGCCAAGCTGATGGTACATTTATTGAGCAACCTCAACTCCATATGGAAAAGGAGGGCCACTTCACTGTTTGCTTTATAGCCTATAAGTTTATTGTTTGTCTGTTTGTTTAATAGTTTCAAAAAATGCTAAGCAATCTTTACCTTGTTGAATTAGAAACCAAAGGGTAATATTTCACCATGGACAGTATGTAATTCAGTCATTAATATCTCATATTTTAGGAAGAGGTAAGCACTGAAGACAAATGAACGCAGGAAATGAAGGATTTGAAATAGCTCTTGAGAAATAAGAGGGATTCGTAATAAAATACAGGCATGCACAAAACTGAAAAACAGCAGAGGAGGTTTTACAAAACATGAGAACTGTGCTACTGGGTAGACCAATGGCCTGAGTAGCTCAGAGTGTAACAAGAAGAGAATTTGCACTTTAACAAAACTCTCTACAAAACTCTCTCCCAAATGTCTGAGAATACGTGACAGGGACTTTCTGGATCTGAGGTGACTTCTGTATGCTCCATTAGACTCAGTGGGTTCTTTCTTCTGTATCGAAATTGCTAACATTTTAATGATGAATAACACAGCTTGTCAAAACTCAGCATTACTCTTCCATACCAAAGTTTGCACTTGCTTAAGTCATTTTGGGTGAATAAAAGAAAAATGGCAATGCTGAAGATGATGATTCTTAATTTTTAAAACAACAGCACAAAAACTAAAGGTGACATGTTTTATCACAGTATTTTCAATGTAAACACTTGAAAAACAAACAATCAAACAAAAATATTCCAAGGTATAACTTAATAACTTTGATAATAACTGCTATAACAGCAATCCTTTTTCTTTTCTGATCTTTTAAGAAACAGCTCTGTTAACACAGAAAGTTTATCTCAGAAATTTTGGCATTTTACAGTAAAAGAAATGTAACAAAAATTTACACACTTTGAAGTAAAGAGCTTTTCTTTCTGATAGCATTCTTGCTCTCCTTTACAACCACATTTTTTCTTAATCTGAAGAGTAGAAACTGTTTCTTCTTTGCATTCCTTTTCAAAATATCCAATAAAAAGCACATTAATGTACTACAGACAAAGGAAAGATGTTCCTTTCCGGCTCCAAAGGGCGTTGCCTTGCCTTTAAGAATGCTGTTGTACCCATTGATTCTGCCTTTAGGCAAGAATTATTTCAGCCCTGAGTATAATTTAGTCAAAGTCTGAATCCTCATTCAGACTAGAATGCTAGAAATCTCAAAGGAGATTCTTTTCCTTTGTGTGACTGACATAGGAAATGGGAAATAAATGATTGCCCAGGTGACAGAGAAACTTAGATTTTACTCTTGCCACTGTAACAGGAAAGGCCTTTTTTCTACTGATGATCTTTGTAGGTTCGCACAAGCTGAACTGTTCTATTCTAACTGTAATGAAACACTTTCTTCGTTTATTTGTTGGTGTGGTGGGCTGTACCCAGCTAGACAAGTTTTCCTCTCTACCACAGGTGAACATTGTGTCCTTCCATTTCACAGTTCTGTTAACAGTTTGAGAAGTTTCAAGCCAACCAAAATTGTTTTATTTTCCTGTACTATACTTAGAATATTTGTTATTGATTTTAAGGGTTCCCTCTTCTAATCTAAGGTGATAATAATATCAGTACTACTACTATTAATACTAGCTGCTAATGTAGAGGCAAGAGCACAGTTTTCTCAGGAGAGAAAAAAAAAAAAAAGTCAAATAGAAAGTGGCTTATGCGAAAATTACCTGTGATTAATAATAGAACAAATTATTTATTAAAAAAAAAAAAAAGTCTTTTACCTCATTTTTATTTCCTTTTTAGCTCTCGAGCTATTATTTTTGGCATTAAAAAGTTTTGTTGGGAATAACTCAGCAAGGGTCTAATGGTTCATCAAATATAGGGTCATAGTAACACTGTTTGGCCATAATAATTCTGCATCTAGGATTATCAAAATATTCAAAATTTATATCCATGGTAACAAGATGCAGATGAGATGATTAACATCATGTTCTCCATTCTTAGAACGAAAACTCAGACCTAGAGAACAGTCATTCCTTGGAGACCTTACCGGTGGCAGTTGCTGACTGTTACAACATCTTTACCACAGACAAAGACTGTAACTCAAAAAATATCATAGTCAAGAGCAAAGGCTATGGACCATGCTGCCATGAGAAACTGGTCACCTAGGATCATTATTTCTGTACCAAAGACTGTTTCAAGTACTTCCAGTACTTTCATGTTCTGCAGCAGAGGAACTCTTTTTTCTTTCTTAAAGGCCTACATAAGAAAGGCCTACTAAAGGCCTTTCTTTCTTAATAAGCCTACATAAAGATGGTCTTCCCCATACTCACATGCAAATTTGGTGATGGTGTCACAAGCCAAATTTAGGATTCACCATTTTCAGTGAAAATCTGGACTGCAGAAACAGTCCCAGACTGGAATGGATTGAGAGGCCAATCATAACACAGCCCTCTGTTAAAATGAAAAGCAACAGTTTTTGGCCAGCCAGAACAGACTCACTCTTCGGCTGCAGCATAATGTCATAGAAATTAATGCTATTCTGGACAGATTCTTTGAACAAATTAAACTTGGCTAGAGGGCTACTGTCAAGCCAAACCTATACTTAAATGTGAGTCCTGCCAAATTCAGTTCATTTGGAAATGAAGCTCAGGCTCCAGCAGGAAGAAGAGTCAGAATATAAATTTATCTCCTCCATGTGACATGCTTAGGCCACTGAAGAAGACAAAATGGTTTTGAAATTGCTTGTGTGTGGTACTTTCACCCTGCTGGGCATCTAAACTCCAGCATAGCTGCTTTCTCACTCCCCCTCTTCCTCTGAAGAGGGGGAGAAAATACAACAGAAACGGCTCAAGGGTTGAGATAAAGACAGGAAGATCACCTACCAATTACCATCACAAGGAAAACAGACTCAGCATAGAGACATTTATAGAATTTTTTGCCTATTACTAGCAGACTAGAACAATGAGAAGAGCCACCTAAAAACACCTTCCCACCCCTATCCATTCACTTCCATCTTCTCTCCCCAAGCAGCACAGGGGAACAGGAATGGAGGCTGCAGTCAGTCCCTGACACTTTGTCTCTACAGCTCCTTCACGATCACTCTCTGCCCCTGCTCCATGTGGGGTCCCTCTCATGGGATGCCTGCAGGGGCTGCCCACAGGCAGCAGCTCTTCAAGAACTGTTCCCACACGGCTCCATACCATGGGGTCCATCCATCCCCCAGGAGCAAACTGCTCAGCACGGGTCCCCCACAGGTGAGCGGCAGCTCCCCCCAGACCCTCTTCTCCTGCGTGGGCTCCTCTCCATGGGCCGCAGCCTCCTCCAGGCCACATCCACCTGCTCCACTGGGGGCTCCTCCACCCATGGGGGAGCTGCAGCGTGGAGATCTGATCCATGGGCTGCAGGGGGACAGCCTGCTCCACCAAGGGCCTCTCCCTGCACAGGCCGCAGGGGAACTGCTTCTGCCTGCCTGGAGCACCTCCTGCCCTCCTGCTGCACTGCCCATGGGGGCTGCAGAGCTGGCTCTCAGCCCTCTCTCCCAGCTGCTGTTGCCCAGCACTTCTTTCCCTTCCTTAATTCTGCTCTCCAGCAGCAGGTCCCTTTTGGAGCAGCTGGAGACTCTGCTCACAGAGGCCACCCATGCAACCCTCCTGCTACCAATATGCATTAATTTGCCCAGTATACATTATTTTCACCCATTCCCAGCATTGTTCTCTGAATTGCCTAGAACAGGTTTGTACAGAGACTGTCTTTATATTGAGACAGAGACAGCAGTCTCCCTTCACAGCTGCTAGGTCATAGCCCTCCTCCTTCCACACCTGTAATGCATTGTTAAAGTTGAGAAGAGGGTGTAAAGGTAATTGTTTTATGCCAAGATGCTAATAGGCGATGGTCTGGAGCAAAATATGTCATCCTAGTCATTGTGAAAAACATGATAAATAAACCATGGAGAGTGGAAACAGCAGGTAGAGATGAAGTGAGTTATTACTCAGTGGTGAGAGGAAAATGGAGATGAGACGAATTAGTGGAGAAGGGACAATGAGATGAGTACACTTAAAGTGTAAGTGTCTAGCCTGAAAGATACCACATTTAGTGATTGAAGACAGGCGGTAATAGATCACCAGAAAGAATGTAGTATGTTAGAGTTGCACAGCTAGAAGTGGGAACACAGACACACTTTTCATCACGGTTCAGATAACATCACTCAGACCAGTCATTCCCTACTGCAGTGCCATGAAGACAGCAGATGGCAAAGTGCTAACTGCACCAGAAGGCTTTAAGAAATACTGGGGAGAAAGGAAAATAAGTTATAAGCATTTGGGGACAATCCAAGATTGAGGCTAATGAGATTACTGCGAGAAGAGAGGCCTTCAACTCTTGTGGTGCAGGAATTAAAACTACAATGGAGAGGGAAAAAAGCTTTTCAGCTACAAGAGGCCCTTGATAGAGATAATACTGTGACAGAGTTTATAAAGGAGACTGGCAACTGTGCAATTAGCATGCTTTCAGAAAACTCATCCATGCAAATGGAAAGCAGAGTAGAGGCCCTGAAGTCTGTAACAAATCAGCACACATCAAAAGGAGACCTCAGAGTAAAAGTATGCGCCCTGCAGAACAGTCGCATTTGTTTCACCAGCAATCCTGCTTCAGTTTCTGCTGCAGCTGCAGCTGCTGCTGCATGCCACTCTAAACCAGACCAAGTCAGGATCAAGTCAGGGTGGGTTATTTGTGGCAAAACCAGTGGAGAGTCAGAAGAAATCAGGATTGGGCAGGGGGAAGGTGGGGCAGGGGAGAACCTTTCTTCCCAGTGCCCTCCACAAGAATATTTACAAAGTAAAGTTAAATAAATCTACCATCCACCTTCTCTGAGCACCACAGATACTCAGAAGTATTTCTCTAGGTAATGGCATTTCTTTAAGTAATGGCAGCAAGTGATAGGAATAAGGTGCTGGTGTTTACGGGCTGTGTTTTCCTTATCCTCTTTCACCATCTGGTTTTAGTGAACTACCACCATCTAACGTTTCAGCTTGAATTCCTTCCTCATGTCCTTTAGCAACTTGCAATCATAGCCCCAGAATACTTGGGGAAAACAGAAAAGAAGGATTAGTACAGCCTTCCATCTGTGCAGGTGCTCAGATCAGAAGATCATGCTCCCTGACCACTTGGTATTGTATCTCAGCCTGCAGAACTCCCTTTCATTACTTCTTAACCTGTTGTTTCTTTCAACCTAAGAGTCTTAATTTAACACTGATAAGCTTAATGAAAACAATTTACTTATGGAAGTTTGAGCTATCAGACATGGAAGCATATACTGATTATTAGCTGAGCATTAGCTAACTTAAACCTTTGTGATAACACGCTGTGTAATGGAAATGGTTTGGATAATATTACTTAAACATGCTTGGAGTTGGGGAATTGCTTAAGGAACACGTTATTTACAAACACTTCTACCCATCTGGTCTGTGTGTTCTTTCAACACTCATAACTAGTAACCATTTAAGGTTCACTAATTTCTTCACCAATCTAAAGAAATGCATGCAGTTCCAGTAGATGTACCCAACAGCAAATACTAGCCAGCTATGAGCCTGATAGCACCAGTGCTACCACAGAATTGACCATACAATAGACTAGCCAACCACCAAACCTCAGGTGAATTTTTCAGCCATAATGTACAGCAGAGCAATTATCAGGGCCAGAGCAAGACAGTTCATTGTTAGGTGACGGAGGTTTCCATAAGCAATAGGGATACCTCTTTGGACTGCAAGAGCATTAATATCCTGATTGGCAAACAAAATTTGCTCATAATGGCTTCTGACAAATTCCTCATGTTTTATAATGAACATGTGGAACCATTGTGATTGTTGCTCCATGAGCAATGTGTCTGGGGAGCTAGCTTGTCAATGAGGAAGAAAGATATGTTTCAAGAAGGTAGTGTGAGAAAATCTTTATTTCTGAGTCTGTTCTTGCTGGCAAAGACCAACAGTGTATGCAGACAATTTCTTCTTCTGTCAAGTAGTTAACCTTTTTGCAGATGTTTTTCCCCCAATGTTTGCTCAGCAAATTAAAAAAAAAAAAATCAGAAATAACATGGATGTTTATTCAAGAGTCCCACCACAGATTCCTGGGCAATAATGAATGACTAGAAATCAAAATATTTTGTTTCTCTGGTGTAGGGAAATTAATAAGGAGCTAAGCAAACTGGTTGTCTTAGCGTGAATGAAGAAGGCTGGAGGTGGAGAAAGAATAGGAAAGACTGTTTCCCAAATTCTTCCTTTAGGAAGACAATTTGTCAGGTTTTAAAGCATAGCAACACAATGCTGTCAAAGCATTGTATCATATTGTAGCATATTTAAATATATATGTTTTGGGTACAAATATTAAGGCCTCTATGTGCTACAAATATTTCATACAAATAATTTTAAATAGTGACCTTAGTTGACTAATTTTCCCTTTGCAAACAGCAAAATTATTTCCTGGATTTATTCACTGCATGGCAAATCTTTTTATTTGAGAGACACTTCTCTTTTTCTTCTGTCTGTTCTCCTACTTGGCCTCTGCAAGGATTTAGTGTTCTGGAAAAAAAAAAAAAAAAAAAAACACATATATTTTCTTCATTTCATTATATTTTTTGATTTGTTTAATGTATAGGTTCAAGGCTTATACAAGACTTATTCATGAAAATGCAAGACAACGTGCTGTTAAAGGTAGGCATTGTCATCTTTAATTTGATTAATTGTTTTGTAAATGCAATTTTTTTTCAAGAATTAATCAAGGACATAGAAAACATTACTGCTAGAGTGACACAAATTGGAGAAGAAATTCAGATACACAACAGAACTTGCATGGCCTGAAGTTTATACTAGGTTGGTTTATGTAAAAGGTGCGTAAAATATTCCCATCAGTTAAATTCTATGCCTTCATTTTGAAGTAGGTATCCAGTTTGGCATATATACTCTCTATATATGCTGTAAACCAACTTTTGTGCAAATTTTGTTAGAGTAATATTTTGAATATTTGGGGGTAAACTATACTTACCACCTATATACTTCAGGAAATCTGGCACTTTGTGCCATTAGGAATTTATTTGAAATGTATTTGGGTGCAGAATAGCCTTTTACTTTCAATATTTATGTTTAAGTGCAACTGTAATGTCTGCAGATTTTGTACATTCATTGAACTACTTCATTATAAATAGCCAAGAACAGGTGTACTGTTTTACTAATCAATATGAGAATTTTTAGTTTTAGTTTTAGTTTTTTTTCCTCGCTACAAGGAGGACATGGAGGTGCTCGAAAGAGTACAGAGAAGGGCAGCGAAGCTGGTGAGGGGTCTGGAGAACAAGTCCTATGAGGAGTGGCAGAGGGAGCTGGGTTTGTTCAGCCTGGAGAAAAGGAGGCTCAGGGGCGACCTTATCGCTTGCTATAAAGGAGGCTGTAGTGAGGTGGGGGTTGGTCTATTCTCCCATGTGCCTGGTGACAGGACGAGGGGGAACAGGCTAAAGTTGTGCCAGGGGTGTTTTAGGTTAGATGTTAAGAAGAACTTCTTTACTGAGAGGGTTGTGAGGCATTGGAATGGGCTGCCCAGGGAAGTGGTGGAGTCACCACCCCTGGAGGTCTTTAAAAGACCTTTAGATGTTGAACTCAGCCATATGGTTTAGTGGAGGACTTGTTAGTGTTAGGTCAGAGGTTGGACTCGATGATCTTGAGGTCTCTTCCAACCTAGACAATTCTGTGATTCTGTGATTCTGTAAACAGATGTTTTCCAAATGCTTTTACCTTTATAAGTGCTCCTTTGTTTTTTATACTACATTGCAAGATAAAATGGAAATACTGGTTAGCTAAAAGGAATACCATTCTTATTTTCTATTATAAAATGTTGCTTTTATTACCAAAATCAAACAGTTTAAATACAAGCAACATATGGTTAGTGTCATTTATAAAAATTTAGGTATCTGATGCAAAACATTTAATAGTTAATGGAAATACACCCAGAGACTCCTACATATTTTGTGTCAGGTCACAGATGTACAATTTGTCATGCTATTCATTTACAGAAGTGAAACAGAAGTAAAGATAATATTTAAAAGTGTGACGATATTTAATTGTTACATTTTAATGGCTTGTCAGGTTAATAATAGTTTGTGATAAGTGAGTTAACACAAGGAAAGCTTTGTAAAATTACCAAGACTGAAAGGTTATCATGACAATCATTCCACATAGTTCCTACACAGCAGACTCTGAGGAGGCTTCATGTAGTTTTTTGTTTTCATGTAGTTTTCATGTAGTTATCATGAGAGTCTCAAAGCTGTAGAGGGCCTGTGTGTCACATGTATGTTGATACTTTACACTACAGTGAACTTGGCAAGAATCGAAGAAGATTTTGTAGTAACAGAACAATGAAGGAAACACTAACATCTTGTAATGTACAAATAAAACAGATGTGCTTAGCTTGGACACCAGTTGTGAAAACTTGTATTATACCTAGCACCAAAGGTATTGACAGCTTTCACGTGTGTGATGTCATCAAGCAGCAAAACAGCTTTTGCAGAGGTTCAATCATGTAAATTTTTTTATTCATTTATTGGGCAGAGTATGTAGCAAAGATTTTGGAATCTCCCTCTGTGGTTGCAACAGGTGATCCCAGGCTATCTGTGCTGCTACTAAATGCAGTATTCTCATGTGGTAATCTAATGAAAACTCTGAATCTGAGTTTATATTATAATGAGCCATTAATATAACAGGTGAGTTAGAATGTATTACTGTGAAAGTGGTGTGAAGGAGCCAGAAGGATCTGTATGTTGTTGTTGGGATGTTGGACAGACAAGGGTCATAATCAGTGTGTTTCAAGACTTGTTATTTTTCAACCCAATCCTCTTAAAGAACATCTTCTTAAACAAATATGAATCTGTGTTTTATAATATTCATAAATTCTTCAAGTCCTGTGTCTCTGTAAAAGATTTCACAAAGACCAAAAGCAACAGCTAAAAAGAATGAAATATGAATGAATAACAAGATCTCTAGACCAGATCATGTAGACTATTATTATTTATTTTTTCTTACTTTTGACATTTGAAAATATCAGAATACTTTTTTTTTTTTTTTTTCCAGGAGATAATTTCACATTCCAGAACTACCTAATCAAGAGGGGAAATATAATTTCATAAATGGGTGTTTTCCAGTCCAATTTTCACAATGCATGTTTGCTGGAAAATGTAGAAATCTTCAAAATAGTGTTAGCTTATAACTTTTGTAGAGGTTTTCAGTTAGAAGTTTTTAAAGAGCAATAAGTAAAACTGTTTTCAGTACAAATACAGGATTCTCAGATTGCTAGGAAAAAAAAAAAAAAAGAAGACATACTATACCAACCTTTAAAGGGTCCTATCATTTTTCTCTGAAATTTCCCTGAAAACAGCTGGAGAAGCTCTTAAAAGAATATTTTTTATATTGTCTTGCGCTAGAAGCAGTATCAGGTGAAATGCTTTCTGCATATGTTTGCTCCCAGGCCAATAAATACAATTTATAAGCCCCTGGGAAAAGTATTGGTGAAGAACCAGCTGTGTTGCTTTTGGGATCAGGAGATAATGCTTGTTGGTTTCATTCAGCTTGTCAATAGTTCCTTGCACTTTTTTTTTTTTTTCGGTTGGGGGGGTATGCAGTTTGATGCAGTTAGTACCCTAGAACATTGCACGTTTATTTTAACAACTTCTTTTACACAATAGAACAAAACTCCTCAGGAGAAGGGCATGGCAAGTGATCTCTAGGACAAGGCTAGCTAAACATGTTTCAAGGAAGACACTAATGTCACTGTCTTCAAAGAGAGAAACGGTACTAGAAAATCTCTTCATTTCCCTATTACGGTGTTGGCTACCACTGAGATTACTTGAAACACTTACAATGCCATTCATTTCCCACTCTTTCAACCATGAGGGAACTGAAGCAAGCACATGTACTTCAGATGACACAAAGCAGGATGTTCTCATGATTTCTCCTCTTGGGAACATCTAGATTTGTGCTCCAGCAGCTGAGTGCTTGCACTACCACTGACGAACAGTTTTAGACTGTACGTATTGTAGGCTGCTGTAAGACACAACAAATGAGAACATAATAGTAATAATTGTTAATGGGGCATAGAAACTTCCAATGAGAAATCCCTGAAATTAGATAAAAAATCTGTCCTGGTGTACTTTCTGTTTATCATGGAAACATCCTGGAAGCAGAAGACTTTATGGAAGAAGAAGACTTCTTACAGATAATGTTGGTGCTTTTACTCCATGCCATCTTCCTTTGATTTTCAGTAGGAAGAGACTGGATAATATGTATCACAAAGCATATTTTCTGTAAGAAATATCCCAAATTTTCTAAAAACATTATTTGGTTAGAAGCAGTGAAACATCTTTTGTGTTGTCCTTTGTTAAATGCTAGCCCCATTTGCGTTTGAACACCTTAGAGCCATACTATTCGTAAAAGACTTAAAATATGGAATAAAGTGTAATTAGCATATTAGTTTTAATAGATTATTCTCTCACTTACCCCACCAGCTCCTGAAGCATAAGTTGCCCATATGAACTATGCAACATCTTCAAGAATACTAAAAAAGATCATTGCCAGTGCTGTGTTATCTGCCATACATGTTCTAGGGCTACTGAATAGTGTAAATTTAATAATAATAATAATAATAATATAATACCAATATTACCTATAGGTCTTGAAATTTTACTGTTTGGCTGCATGAGAGCAGGAATTCTCTGGAGCAGATATTGAGTTGGACTTAGAATTTTAAAATCTCTCAAAACTTTGTTTGCTTTGCAGCAGTATTTTGCAGTGTTTTTTTTTTTTTTTACTATGTAGAGGGAAAATGAGTAATTGTCTATCCCACAAAAAAATTTGTATTTTTTTTCATTGTGCATGAAAAAAATTAGTCACATTTTGCAAATTATGGTTATTGGCATAAGTCATGCTGCTTGTTTTTGAGAAGGTTATTAAAAAGAGAAAAATAAAAGGTGGAAATTTTGTTTATATTCTAAAGGAAAAACTTAAGCACTAATCCTGCAAATGCTTTGACATGGAGTTAAACTTAGTTGGACCTGAATTAGAGTTAGTTCTGTATATACATGCTAACATTAGAATGGGTGATCTTCAAGTCCACTCTTAAAATATAACCTTTTACATCTGAGAGTTGTTTGCCTGTTCCCAAAATCATTTATCTATATCTCAGCAATGTGATAATAGAAAAAGTTGCTTCCCTACAATGTTCATAATTGTTTTTGAAAAAAAAAATGTTCAAACAACTATTTGTTTCTTTTGTCCATGTGTAGATCATTTATCTCGGTCTTTTCCCAGACTTTCTTATAACTTAAAATGCATCTGTTGTGCAAAGAAAATTTTTAACATACAATTTTGAGAAAATGATGGCTTATTATTATTACAATTAATTATATGCATATAATCCACAATAGTGATGATAAAAGATTTCATAAATCTGTGCATATATGGAGCATAAAACACCGTGTTGAAACCCTTGTTGAATTTGAAGGAGGCTCCCCTTCTTTCAATGGAGCTTAGCTAATGCTTTGCTTAGCAAATATCTCTTTATCACAGTATAGAAAAGTATTCTGTATTTTGTTTTCTTTCCTCTGAAAGAACATTTATTGTTCTTTTGAAAACATTGTCCACTTTTTTATTGTTGACGAGTATGATTTGATACCTGATAAATATAATTCTATTTAGAGTAGGCATTTAGTAGATAAATATAATTCTATTCAGAGTAGGCATTATTCCAAACCAGGTGAAGTAAACCCTCAGTTCAAGATATTATGAGTTTGAACTCACCACTGAAATATAATAATCATAAAACGGTTTATCTTTTTAATTTTAGCAAATTCTTTATCTGTCAATAAATTTTATAAATTATATATTGAAGCTTATGATCATTATTTTTAATACACAAAGCAGTGTGGTGTTGTAGACAATTAAAACTTTTTCTCCTTGATAAAAAGATGGAAAAATTGAATAATCTCATTCTATTTATAGCTGAAAAATGAATATACTATTATTATTTCAAGTGCATAATGGAAGAAAATAGTTTAATTGGCTTTTTTATTAGTTAATAGATTTCATATACATTTCTATTTCTCCTGTTATTTTGAAAGCATTTAATAAGTCATAAGTTTTCATTAAAGACCAAACTATTTGAAAAAATACACATGGAAACCTCAACCATTTTGACAAATTTTAAAGTTTAGTTTCAATTTGAAATTGTAATATAATATTCAGTTGACGAAAACTTTTCTCTAGTGTTGACAAACCCAACATGATGTGGAAGGAATTAGTTTCAGACCAGTGTGAGTAACAATTACTTGCACTTTATAGATTCAAAAACAGTTACATGAATTAATGGCAGAGTCAACAGTGTGACTCTAATCCTTCTTATTCTCAGTCTACAGTCCAACTACAAAATGCAAACCAGAGGGGAAAGATTTTACGTATAGTAGGTGTCTAGTCAATAGTCTTTAAAAGCACAATTGCTATTCTGCTGCTGCAGTTCTGCAAAATACTCAGCTTAAAAGTTGCTCAAAGTCTGATTCTGGAACTTCCTTCAATGTAGAATATTCTGTACAAAAATATACAGCTGTAATAATCAAAAGGGACTATCTATAATGAGTGTTAGTTTTGGTAAGTATCAGACCTTCGTATAAGCAAAAAATATTATAAATTTTGTCTTCAGAAAAATACACAATTTACAACATTGAGGAACATATGTTTTAAAAGTAGCTTTGGTTTGATACACAATGAATGGATTTTTAAACACCTGAATACTGGATGCTCTTTGTCTTTATATTTTAACAATCTAGTATTATGACTATATGAACTGTACCATTACCCTGTATGTAACATTAAATGTAGCTATTCAGGTATGCACAATGTTTGATTCATCTAACCTATCGTGAAGCCTTCCAGGATAATTAATTTAGGATGTATATTTATATACGAACAAAAAATAACCTCAGGAGGATAATTCTTTTGTTGTCATCCTTCTGCAGCATGAACTGTATGCCCAAACAAAAATATTGTAATTTTGATTGTTATTCTATATCAAAGACCTGTGCCTGTATTTTCAATTTAAGGAGAAGATTCCAAGTAGCTCTACATTGAGGTCACTGCCTCTCACATAAGTCTGCAGTATCACTGTTATCACGTAAAGTTGCCATTACAACTAATGTAACTTACGAGTAATTCAGATGACTGACTGGGACCTAAGTGCTAAGTGATGTGCTCCACAGCTTCTTGTATTCTCTTTTTCTTTCTTTCTTTCTTTCTTTCTTTCTTTCTTTCTTTCTTTCTTTCTTTCTTTCTTTCTTTCTTTCTTTCTTTTTTTTTTTTTTTTTTTTTTTTTTCTCAAAACAAGCAGATATTACCATTATTCTATTCATCTGGTAATTCCAGAGAGCAGACAAAAGATCAGTTCAGCTGGTTTATGGCGATAATGCTTTCTCAGGAGATACCCATTTACATTACCTATGTCTCTATTGCTTTTCTCTTGGAATTTCTGGCAAAATAAATTGTCCAGAGTTTTATACAGCTCCTAATGGATAGTAAGTTTTCTTTATGGAAGGTTTTGGAAGGTTTTGCAGTTGGCTAGCCACATTTGACTTATTAGCACAGCTAATCTGTCATTCCTTAATGAGTAGAAAATTTTAGTTATATATGAGAGTTCTCTAGTTTTGAAAGTATTTTCCACACTTTTTTCATTAAATGATTACAAAATCTTTTATTCCCACTAACCACGTAGTTTGGGTTATCACAGATATTTAACTACCTTGTTTTGGTTGGCACACTTTTACTTTACCTTCATGTTTATGGATTAGTACAATAAATATTTTCTTGCCTCGAATCACTTTCCTAAAGAGTTATTAAAGAAGAAAATAAAACTTTCTTTGTGTCTGATATATGATGTAGGAATTAACACTATATTTCACAGCAGTTTGAATTTGTTGAAATTTGTTAGGGAGATAGTTCTGAATATAAATTGTAACTTTCAAGGCAAATAATGGATAATATATATTGAAATAAAGGGAAAACATGTAAGAAGTTTTTGTGGAATGTTTTGAAAAACTTGACAAACCATTTTTATTAGACCAACATTGTGTTTTGTTAACAGGTTGTAGCTGATAACGGTTCCTATAAGGGATACAAAAGCTGCTTTTCATCCTTAAAGTGGACTTTCTGAGTAACTTAGCTTCTAATAGCAGTTGCAAAAGACACATGTAGATGATATTTCATTGTTGCTCCTGTATTTATAGCTGTCTGGTATGAGAAATTCTTTATGAACCTGAGGCTTTGAGTTGGATCAAAGGGGCTAGAGAGTACCCTTGCCAATCTGAGCATTGTTTAGTAGTACTTTGAAGTAGAAGCAATATCAGGTCTTCTTGTTGAATTAGGACTGTTGTTATTTTCTTTTCTGTTTGCTTGCAAAGGAAAAATGGTAGCAATTTTATTTTTCTCTGAAGGCAAATATTGCAAGGTTTTTACAGTAATACAGGCTTGCTGAGTAGTCTCAGAGGTCTGTGAAGGAAGGAAGGGATTTTGCTATTCAATTAACAGTTCAGGTTTTTTTAAGCCTAATTACCTGCAGAACCACAAAACCACAAAACTAGCAATAGCTTAGAGACTGACTAATGACTGTAAGCTGACATAAAGGATGACCTCAATGCACAGAACTTTTAAAGTGCATTAAAGAAAAGATAAAAGAGGAGAAGGGTTTCTCCTCTATCAGCGTATAGACTGAACCCACTGAGTACTGGCACTCACACTGCCACTCACAATTGACCAGTGGTGTGGAACTGTTGTGTGACAGCACAAGAAGTTGAGGTGTCCAGGCTCCATCAATATAGCTGTTCAGTTAGCTGAGCCATCCTAGTGACTTCAGCAGCATGTTTTCAACAGCAGACATTGCCTGATTACCCACAGGTAAATTCATGAACTAACATAGCACAGAGGTAAATGTTAAGCTATCCACAACATCCTTCTAATGTTGCTTATATTCTGAAACTTGAAGTAAGATATATTGATTTATTATTCTAAAAATGCAACTTAAAAAAAAAAAATCCTAATTATAGCAACAGACAATAAGAGACACATAAAGCCTCATTACCTATATTCAACTGTTGTTTGTTTGTTTTGTTTGTTTGTTTTTCTGCAACTCTGAGTGAATTTCTGATCCCCTGTAATTAAGACACTTTCAGGATTTTAAGCGGTATGTAGTCCAAAATGCTTCATGTTCCTGAAAGAATAATGACTAAACCTTTCTTCTTTTCTAATAAGACTGAGTTACAGTTTATGTAGCTCAAACCAAATGTTAAAAATATTGGAGTATTTTAGAATATACAATAAGCATTGAAATACAGAGGGAAATGTGACATATGAAAGACAGTGTTGCAGAGTAGACAGCTAAGTGGAATAACTTATTTAAACCATTCTTTCTTTCAATTTCCCTGAAATGGACAGGAACTGATCACTGATGATACCTCCTGTACTGTCATCCCACACTGGCACCCATTCAGCTTTCCCAACAAAACATTATAGTATCACAGTCCCTCATTTTCTTCACAATTATGTCAGCAGTCAGGGTGTCATTTATACAACATTGTTACCTGCTTCGGGCCAAAAGACAAGCCTTATAATGCACTGTTCAGAAATGTCAGAATCAAGTTATTAGTTATAAAAATTAGCTGTAGGAGCTTATCTGAATCTTTGCACAGAGATGTGCACACTTTTAGCCCAGCTAGACAACAGCAGATGAAATATGCAGAAGACAAGCAAACCTTCATTACTCCCTACCATCTCTCCAAGTATATAGAAAACCTCTCAAAATGAACTGATACAGAACTGCTTGTGCAGGAGGTAAGACTCACACTCACTGTGGTACAGCTGTAGAAACAGATAATCCTGCTAAAGACAATGGCAGTAGCTTCCTTAAAGATGGATTGTGTTATTTTTTTTATAGTGCTGAGGAAGAATGACAAGTAATGCTGGTAACGTACTTTTCCACCCATTTCTTCCTTGAGCATCTAGGTATTTTGCTCTATGCTGGAGAAGAAGGGAAGCATACCAGTCATCGTCACAATTTTGGAAATCCAAATATGATTATTATGGCTGACATGAAAGACAGAGCTAGCATTCCCCAAAATCCTACTCTCAATGAAGTGATTTTTTTTATTTTTTTTTTATAGACAAAACCCAAAAAGAGCTGGCTTAACAACAGCTTCTAAGGCTAAGGAACCAAGTAATTTATCTTGGCTATTATGGCAGCTAGCACAAACTACAGAATAAATATTACCAGTCTTGACTGTTGTTATTATTATAGACTGTATTTTACCCAGCAGTCTGAACATAAAAAAAAACTCATGGCTCCAGGACATCCCTGGATACTGAAAGATTCAGAACATATTTTGTCTCAAGACTTTCTTCAGAAAATATTCCTGGCACAAGAACTTGACTTTACATACTGCTACAGGGAAAAAAAAAAAAAATATATATATATATATATATGTATATATATATATATATATATATATTATTTTAAGTCATCTATGAGAAGCACATGCTTAAGTCCATCTCTATTTAAATGATACCCACACTAGATTTTCTTTTCATGAACTCAAGTTGTATTCAGGGAAGGACTATATGGGAAAAGATATTGATGTAGCTTAAATATATCTTGTGAATCTACCTTTGCTTTAATTTTATATATAATGCTTCACTATTTATTACTATTACTATTGATCTCTTAAACAATGCAGTACTAGATAAAAAAAAATTCAAATCATTTCCCTTTCAATGTCCCTCTTCTTTTATCCTTAATCAAATGTGAACAATAGTACTAATTCCCTGCATATTCTTTTTCATGTCTTCATCTATTGGTTATAAGTCACATTGTTTGGGAAAGACAAGACTTTTCACTCAGAAGTTTGCTAGTCATATTGTTAAGAATCTCACAGCGTGTCAAGAATTACCACTGCAAAATAAATCATGTGATCTCACAAATGCAGGCTGATTGCACTGTCATCTACAAATCTTCTAGATACCTGATCCTGATTCTGCATCAATTTGCACCTTGAGTCATCATCCCCGGTTATACATTAATATGCAGCCATGGAGGCCTGACCCAAAATTTGCATCATTCCGTCTTTTGAGTAGAGTTATCAGAAACAGGACCTGTCAGTCATATTGACCCGGGGCATTGAGAAGGGAGAGAAGGCAGAGAAAGTCAAGAGAGATTTCCAACAGAAACCTTTTGCAGAATGTGTCTGCACACACTGTTTTTACATGGAGAGTAAGTTTTGTTCTTTACTTGGAGTATAAGATGAGGAGGTTTTGGTAAGGACTGAATGGCAGCATGCTTACACAAACTAACCACGTGCACTGGCTCACTTCTGAAGAGTTTTCAGTAAGTCACCTCTCTGTTATTGGTAGAAACATCACAGGTCCTCTATCTGTTATCACCACATATGTTATGGTAAGTTAAGTAACTTTGTATTAGTAGGAAAGACAGTACAGACTAGAAAGATCAAATGATTAAATACATATATGGTGACTATGGCTCAAGTTTTGCAGACACTTCTAAGTGTGCCCTCATATTTCTGTATACATAAACCTCAGTGGAAATATTCAGTAAATGAGACTACACACTTCTTTAATGCTTTGCATTTTCAATTCAGGTATTTATAAGTATGTGTGTTTGTGTTTAAACGGAGTTTTACTTGATTTATTTGATGTGGTTCAGTATATGTAATATGTATATTTCATTCTGTGTGTATTTATACATATTTTCATATATAACATACATATATACTAGTTACAAGGTAGCAATGTAAATCTTATTTGCAGATATAGTTTATATCTCAGTGAACAAATATATTTTCTGTCTCCCAATCCGTTTTAAATTTTGCTTTTCTTTTTAACTAGAGGAAATGGAGATGCCGTTGCTCATGGAAATCCTCATTAGGCTTCACAGAAGCACAGAATATACAGACTAATTTAATTCTTTTTTATGACTCTGTGAACTGAAACTGTACTTTGCCAGAAAGGAAAAGAGACTAAAAAGAATCACTGCCCCTTGCCCAACAGACTGTCATGTTGGAAGTGGATTTACCTATAGCTCTTCAGTGTCCTTATGGTGAGCTATGTCAAGCCCCCTCACATACCTGTATACCCAGAGGCCAAGAGGATAATACACCAGTTTCTGTGTGGTGGCAGTTTTGTCTTGACATTTCACCGCCACGGTTTTCTGTGAATAAGTTAAATTAGCCCTAGCATTTCAGATCAGAATGCTAGGTGATGATTGGTTCTGGTTCTCCAACAATGTTATAGCAAGTCTACTGTTAACAAGAGGGAGAAATGCACTATTCCATACTAGATAATAGGTCGTATTTCATCATCCCTTAGGATATTTTATTCAGTCCATTAAACATTTACAGTTTTGTTCAGGTCCAACGTAACAACAACAACCAAGTAAAGACCTTATTTTATCGCTTCCTTCCATTTTTAAACTGTTCCGTATCAGAAAATTATTCAGCACTAAAGCCATTAAACATCCTGGAATATGAGGTATTGAGAAAATATTGCCAATGCTTTAAACTCACAAAACTGAGCCTGATTTGAGAGAAGGCCTTCAGTCAAGGCATCACAGCACCTTCTTACAAATCCCAACTTTCACAATATTTGCTTTAATTATGTATAGTTGTGTATGTATATACAGAGTGTATGTATGTATAATATTGTATGGAAGGTAGTATTCTGTGGAGTGTGTATATATGTGTATGTTTTTATGTATGAATGAATGTAGATGCAAATATATTTGTCTGTTCCTGTCAGTTTGACCTCAGTGCCAGGGAAGCTCATGGAGCACATCCTCTTGAGAGTCATCACGCAGCACTTGCAGGGCAAGCAGGCGATCAGGCCCAGTCAGCATGGGTTTATGAAAGGCAGATCCTGCTTGATGAACTTGATCTCCTTCTATGACAAAGTGATGCGATGGGTGGATGAGGGAAAGGCTGTGGATGTGGTCTACCTTGACTTCAGCAAGGCTTTTGACACCGTCTCCCACAGCATTCTCCTCAAGAAACTGGCTGCTCTTGACTTGGACTGGCACATGCTTCGTTGGGTTAGAAACTGGCTGGATAGCCGGGCCCAAAGAGTTGTGGTAAATGGCGTCAAGTCCAGTTGGAGGCCAGTCACTAGTGGCGTTCCCCAGGGCTCGGTGCTGGGGCCGGTCCTCTTTAATATCTTCATCGATGATCTGGACGAGGGCATTGAGTGCACCCTCAGCAAGTTTGCAGATGACACCAAGCTATGCGCGTGTGTTGATCTGCTTGAGGGTAGGAAGGCTCTGCAGGAGGATCTGGATAGGCTGCACCGATGGGCTGAGGTCAACTGCATGAAGTTCAACAAGGCCAAGTGCCGGGTCCTGCACCTGGGGCACAATAACCCCAAGCACAGCTACAGGCTGGGAGATGAGTGGTTGGAAAGTTTCGAGGTGGAGAAGGACCTGGGAGTGATGGTGGATAGTCGGTTGAATATGAGCCAGCAGTGTGCTCAGGTGGCCAAGAAGGCCAACAGCATCCTGGCTTGCATAAGAAACAGTGTGGCCAGCAGGGCTAGGGAGGTGATCGTCCCCCTGTACTCGGCTCTGGTGAGGCCGCACCTCGAGTACTGTGTTCAGTTTTGGGCCCCTCGCTACAAGAAGGACATCGAGGTGCTTGAGCGGGTCCAGCGAAAGGCGACGAAGCTGGTGAGGGGCCTGGGGAACAAGTCCTACGAGGAGCGGCTGAGGGAGCTGGGCTTGTTCAGCCTGGAGAAGAGGAGGCTCAGGGGTGACCTTATTGCTATTTACAGATACCTTAAAGGAGGCTGTAGTGAGGTGGGGGTTGGTCCATTCTCCCACGTGCCTGGTGACAGGACGAGGGTGAATGGGCTTAAGTTGCACCAGGGGAGTTTTAGGTTGGATGTTAGGAAGAACTTCTTTACCGAAAGGGTTGTTAGACATTGGAACAGGCTGTCCAGGGAAGTGGTGGAGTCACCATCCCTGGAAGTCTTTAAAAGGCGTTTAGATGTAGAGCTTAGGGATATGGTTTAGTGGGGACTGTTAGTGTTAGGTCAGAGGTTGGACTCGATGATCTTGAGGTCTCTTCCAACCTAGAAATTCTGTGATTCTGTGATTCTGTGAAAAGATGCAAACTCTGAAACAAAAGTGGTTGATCTAGTATCTGTTACTTTACTTGGTCAAGAACAATAACACTTGTTTTCTGCATACCTACAATATATTCTAGGCTTTACTATTAAATAGGAATAGGAATTAGTAATAACGGAGCATATGCATCTTTGGCTATTATGAGGTACTTTATTGGCATAATAAGCAGAAGTCGCAGTGTTCTCGTTTCATTTTCTTGGTTGTGGACTTAATATCATTAATCATAATGCCAATAGTAAGTATGTTGCCTTAATAGTTGATAGTTAACAAAGGTTTTCTCAGATGGTTTGATGAAGAACATACACGTTGGCATTTTACACTTCCTTTAAATGAGTAAACTTTTCTGGCATATAGAGTAATTTACTTTTTTTTTTTTCAGGCATTTACTTCCCTGAGAGTAAATCAGGGAAAGGAAATCTGATCACATGAGTTTTAAAGTCTGAACTTTCTCAGGCAGAATGGGCTTGAATTCCGTGACACTTCTTTACCGTGACTTTTTGTAACATTTGGATGTAAATTGGAGTGGGAGTAAAATTTTTAGATGCCAGTTTAAATTATATCAGTATGAGTTTACCTAAACATAAATATAGAAAAGATGCATTGGGTGAAGCTTAGAGCAGAAGTTTGGGGCTCTTTCTTCCTCATTCAAGAACTCTTTGCATTCTGCTATGTACCTTCAACAGCATCACATTTCTTGCAGAGCCATGGAAGTGGCTCAGCTCAAATGTCTCCTATGGCTGGTGCTAAAGCACCATTTTTCCTATTTTGTTAATACCACCAAAGCTATACCATTCATGACATTCGGACTAAAGGTCCAGTTCATCACTCTCACAATGACAGTCTTCTGGAGTCTTGAGAAATGTGAACTCCCTAGGGACTGTTCTGACAACTGTCATTCTGACAAATGAAAAATGAAATTTCATAATGTTCCTAGCTAGGCATTTGCAGCTTAGCGATTCTGCTGAAATATTTACAGGTAAAAATACCAAAAGACACAACTGATTAAATCATTACTTGCTGTAAACAGGCATAGAACCACTGAAGTCAGTTTAACTATGCCAGTCATTCCATTTGAACATCTAACCAGTGAGAAATTTAGTGTACTGAAAGCTCAGGATGTACAGTCACTGACGTACTTGCTTCGTGACAAATGCAAAAGGTAGTATGATCAAGGAAAGGTACAATTTTTCACAAAGTGAACTTTTCTCTACTTAGATCCCAGATGGATTTCAGAGGTTCCAAAGAATGTATCTTCTATTTTTCATTTGCAATATAGACTTACACATATACACCACTGAACAGTCATAGACTTATGAGTATGGGTGCTATTTTCCTACACCAGCCATACTACAAGTAAACTACTTCCTTTTAATTAAGAACTGTGTAGCACTACACACCATTATCATATGAGCAACTCATCATCTCCCCCAAGTGGACCATTATATTATATTACCAATATGCTTTTCTAGGCTACGTGTATGTTGAATCTTATTTCTCTTTAAGTTCTGATTCAATATGAAACTTGTTAATGAAGCTGTTACATGTCAAACAAATTATCAAAATCCACAAATTAACTTACCACTGAAGAGGAATGGTTTCTTTCTGGCTCTTATCCATACAGCAAACTATATATATATACATGCATATGCACATGCATATATGCATATGAATTAAATGGTGGACAAGCATACAAGTAAGGATAACTCTTTATCAGAAAGTTTTCTTCATAAAATCTTTTAGCTTTTACTCTGATCAAACACAAGACATACAATGCTCCTGAAACATAGGAAGTTTCTTGTAGACATAAGGAAGCACTGGGAAGGTGACCAAGCACAGGTTACTCAGATAGATTGTGGAGTGTCTATCTTCAAAGATATCCCAAAGCTGTCTGGACATGGTCCTGGGCAATCTGCTCTAGGTGTCTCTCCTAGGGGGGGGTTGAAACAGAAGACCTCCAGGGGTCTATTGCAGCCTCAGCCATTCCCTATTTCCATGATTTTATGAATGCCCATCCCAGTTCCATAAATACATAATAGCATGTATAAGTTACTCTAGAAAGACATGCCACTGAGTAAAATGTGACAGAATAGTAACTGCATTACACTCATACATCACTTCTCTGTCACCTCTATTTTTTTTTTATTTTTATTTTTTACAGAGCTATAGTAAAATATGTCTCAGCTAAAAGTAGCATACCCTTCTGATACTCCCTTCTTCCTATCTCCCAGTGCCCTCTGGCTTGGAAAGTGCTGTTTGGAACTGTTGTATTTTATCCATCTCTCTGTTACTTTTCAGAATAATTTACTGGCTACTCTCAGAGGAAACTGATAGACATATCTGTTTCATTGCACAAGACATCTGCGTAAGAAGGCAGAATAATAAGTAAAGCAGCCGTTGAGACATAAAGAAGCTATCAACAAACCAGAAATCTGAAGTACTTAACTAGCAGATGGATAAACTTCAAGGTGTGAGCAACTAGATGCTGTTAATAAAAATAATATATTAGAATTACATGGTTTACAACATTATGCATTATCAGCAAGTAAAGACACTGCAGCAATTAAGAATCTTCTAAACAAATCTTAGGTTGGTAGACAAATATGCTCTTCCTGTAGATCTAAAATTATATTTAACAATGCTATTGCCAGAAATCTTATGAGGACAGGAAACATTTTGATCAGGTAAAATGTCTTAATGTCTTATAAAAATAATGTATGAGAAAACTACTTTGAGATTTAGTAGAAGCTTTAGAATTTTAATCATGGAAACTGATTTAAAAATGCTAATAACATCTCTCTCTATATATAGATATATAAACAAGCTTCTACTCCAACATTTTGCTTACTCTCTCTATATATATAAATATATATAAATAATATATATATCTATATTAAATATAAATATATTTATATAGAGAGAGAGAGTAAGCAAAATGTTGGAGTAGAAGCTTGTTTGAGGGGAGTTGGGAAATAGGCAAACATAGACAGGTGATCTAGAGAAAGGATGACGGTAGTGGAGCCAAAGATTACTGATGTGTATACAAAAACTAATTCTTCTTAATTGATTTTGGATTAGAGTGCTGTTGGCTCAGTATGTCCTGGCAAAAATTTCAATGTCAGCCCTTACTCCATCTGAAACTGAAGTACCCCTTACACACTTACAAGTGGATCTTACAGGCTGAAGTTGTAAGTGGCCCTTAAAGACTGCAGATAATCTTGTTGTGTTACCTCACTCTATGTACTACATTTTCTACCAAAGTGGCAATCTAGCATTTGTTCTGTGGTTTCACATTCATATGTAATTTGCACTTGCAGGGAGGGTTTGGAATAGCAAATAGCAAATTTGGAACAGCAGAACTTGCATTCATTTTTCTCAGCTATAAATGATGACATAAGGCAGTAAAGAATTAAAAGCTTTGTTTGAATACTGCTGGGAAAAGGAGGAAAGAAATATAATCCTGAGTTTTGTGTATGACAAGTGTAAATGAAGTATTATGTAAATAAAACCTTGCTTCCCTGTCCTACAAAGAATAAGCAGATTACATTTGCTACTTCAAGTTACTAAAAGCTCTTTTCACCTCCAGCAGACAATGAATTCCCAGCTCGAATCCAGAGGCTTTTTGCTGAAAGCTTTTTGTTTCATTGTAGTTAAGGATGTGAATGATCAGGTGAAAGTGTTTCATTTCCCTTTTTGTGAAGCAAAGAAGATGAGACCATTGTCTCAATGAATACGACAGGACACAGAGAGAGAGAGTTCAGTGTTTTTTCTGCAGTGGAAGCTACACCTCCTAGTACTGAGAATTACTGTCAGTTTTGCAAGGATGACAGATGTAACATATTGAGAGACAGAATAAATAAACCTATGTTGGTGTACTCATTGCTCTAAATGGCTTAATTAATTATCTCATTGAAATAAATCTCCACACTACATCACAGATGTGGCAGTATTTGGAAAATTGACAAAGCCCTTCTATTCCGCGTGTCAAGTTCAGAAGTCCCTTGTACTTATTATTTGTATTTGTTCACTTATTAGTTAGAGAATGGCCATTCCATTCACTAAGAGAAAATATCAAAATTCATAATTGACATATCCCAACTGAGATCCCTCTCCAGACAGTAGTACAGTGCTCTTGTAGTACAACGCTTACTTCCTTTCCTCAGGAGTAAGGACTGGTTCATTCTGTTTGCTCCATTAAAAAGGAATTTCCACAGGGAGCCTGAAAGAAGCAAATTATTAACTGAAGTCCGTGGACCACTGCAGCACTGTGTGGAACCCTAAAAACACAGGGTAATATTTAGATTGGCATTGCACACCATTCAGTGGTATAGTAGAACATACATGTATATCTACAAGGTAGATATATTTTAGAAAATCTCTTATTAAAAAAGATCTTTTTTTTTTTTTTTTTCACCAAAATATTGATTGTTATAAGACAATCTATCCTATTATTAAAGACTGTTCAATCATAGTTTTTCAGCCACTTTGGAAAAAAAAAAATTTCTAGCGTAAATGGATAGAACAGATATAGATTTTCTTTGTAAGTTATATCGTTAATAGTAAGAAGGTGGGCTGCACATTATTTGCTTTTGAAGGGAGACAGAAATAATAAAAATATTCTTTTAAAGTCTGTATCAATATCTAACTGAAAATAAAAGTCAGACTCATTGTTTTGGGGGTTCTTTTTAAATTTATTTTCTGCATATAACATCACACCAGCTGTCAGACATTTAAAATGGAATATTATCATGAGTTGTTTATATTGAGAAGGGACACTTTTCAGAATATTCAAGATTTCTTAAAGGTCAGAATGACAAAGTTGCTGTGGTCAGAAAAGTAGCTGTGACAATGACACTTTGCAGAACAGATTGACTCTCTGGGTTACATCTTCCTATGTGGCGAATTTATGTAGTTAAATTGACTCAGATTGAATTATATTGATTTGTGTCAGTATTAGGACTTCTGTGTATTTGAGTTGTATCAATTTCTTTTACTGATAAAAGGAAGAGTACTTTGTATACCATAAAGTAAACTGGGCACAAAATCACATGAGAATGATGCCTAAAATCATTAAACAATATTGTAGTTAATGTATTTTTCTTCAGTAAGATAAGACTGAGAAAGATCCTGAATTTATTTAATGAGATGTTAGAAAGGAAAAAAGGGTCAGGTTCTTCTACAGCTGAAAAAGTAACTTGCATTGACAGAATAGCAAAGGGATTTCTGAATGAGGTTTAAATTACCCTGCTTATTGAATGGTATTGTTTTTCAAAACCGATATTGATACAATGAGAATATCCCTGCTAGCTGGTAGCTTTTCTCTGATTTAAGTATATGCATATGCATGCATATATATATGAATATTCTGTGCTATCATTCCTATAGCAATGTCTTTATATGCATTTAAAAAAAATCTACAAGTAGGAATAAACAAGTTACACGCTAAAAGTTTTATTGGGCATCACTATTAATCACATTACTTATTCAAATTCTGCATCTATAAAATACTTGTGTTTGACAAGTATAAATGTATTATGTATATACTAAAATAAATTTTAGACCTTCTCTACATTAAAATTTGAAAAGGAAAAAAAAAAAAAAAAACTACTTTTATGGGATTATATGGGAAAATTTGTATCAGCTTTACCATGGAACAGTACATTAATATATCTTAAACTCTATCTGTTATTCAGAGGCTTTTCCTACATTAACCTGAGAAAACTTTTTTACTTCATCTAGGAGAAAATACACCTTCAAATGAACAAAGATGGCTTTCTAGAGTAAAAATCAAATGAAATTGCTATTCCCCTAATTTTAAGTCAGCATCTATAATCCAACAGAAAAGAGTCAGTACCAAGCTAAACAAAAATGTGGTCTTGCAGACTATCTTACAATCACTTGCTAATTAATTTGTAAATTTTAATGTGCTAAGAGATGCTTCTCAATGCAAGTGAGCCTGATAATGCCAAATGCCTGAAGAGCTATGTATGAACATCTGAAATTTTAGATGTGGGAGTTTTTTGATAAAAATTTAAATAAAATTATTAATAAGTGAGACAGATGTTTGAAAAGCATGAGACCAAATCCACCAGGGATACAATAAGCAGGTGTTTCCAAATTCCAGACCTAATTCAAATTTTTCCTTAAATTATCATTCTCTCCATTTCACCTTCCATGAGAGTTTTTACATCCTCTCAACCCCCTGGCTCCAAACAATCCCCAGCATTGTCATGGCTCATTATAGTCTTGGTTATAGTCATGGCTCATAGTCTTCCTTTGTCATCAAGACCAAAATCTGTCTTGCCCAGAAATCCTTCCGTGGCCAATAGACCCTCAACAGCAAGGAGCAGTGTCATATTTAATTTCCCGGTTGTCAGGAAACACAGAATTGATTCAGACCTTTCTTCCTACAGATGAATCCATTTATGTGTTGTTTTAGTGGTTGTTTTTTCTCTCTGAGACACGTTTCTTTTTTGTTTGTTTGTTTTCCTTTTTGAAACTCTAAATATTTTCTCAATTATCAAATCTTGGAAAGATTCTAAATAAATCTACTCTAAAATGTTGTTGACGTTCAGCAGAATGAAGCAGAAACATGTGAAGTTTTATTCAGGCCTCTCCTTTCAGATTGTACAATTTCCTGAGAGAAGCTGAGAGGTGCATTGGCAGCAATAAAGGAACTGCTGCATGAGCCTAGTCATCTGTATGAAACTGTAGGGAGTTCAGTTTATCACTCTTCCCTAAAGGAAAGGGAAGTGGAAAAGTAGTGTCCAGACTATAAGACATACAGAGACAATATAGGGAGGAAAAAAAATATACTCAAAATTTGAGGATTATACAAGGCCGAGACAGAGATTTTGGATTCCATTTTTACTCATGCTATGCATGGTCCTGCTGAGGTAGGAAAATTAGTGTCATGTATTTTTAAGACCTTAAATGTTTATGAGTCTCTACAGGATTGCTTTGAATTATTGTGAAATGTATGTTCTCAGTCCCAAAGAGATTTAATCAATCTAAACTTTGAAACCAAGGTTCTTTTAGCTGGGGAAATAAATAAATAAATAAATAAATAAATACATAAATAAATAAATAAATAAATAAATAAATAAATAAAATCTTTAAAATATTTTAATTAATGCTGCTCATACAGTCTGCCTCTGAGGAAAAGTAGAAGTAAGGCTGGTTTTATTCACCTGCCCAAATGCAGCTTTAGAGGTAGCTGTTCAAATCCCTGCTTCAGCATTGTTCTTCTTCTTGCAGTATTAGTTCATTTCTTAATTTCCCTTCCCACTGCTCTAATGCAAGATGGGCATAAAAGCCTTATTTTTCTACCACACTCCTTTCACAGATGGAAAGTCAGATCTTGTAGGTGGGAGAACTGTATCATCAAGCCTATTTTGGAGTGAATTCATAATGTGATGGGGTCTTTGCCATAGGTTCTGGTGGACTAGTAAGGCCTTCCAGTGGCAGTAAGGCCTTAACCAAAACTACAGTCACAGGATGAGTCTTCTCCAGTAATATGAAAGCTGTAGTTAGCAGAACCATAGCAGAATCTGGTTGGGGATTAAGAACCAGAAGTACTGGAGAGGCAAGTACCTTTGCCTCTCCTTTTTGCTCTTTTGGTTTTGAAAGACTTATTACTCTCTAGATCAGAAATTGCAGCCCTCAGTTTTGTCATAATGTTTTGTTTTGGCTCAATACTTAAGTGAGTACTGTTTTTATGTCAATCTGTTTGTCAACACCCCATACTTAAAACACACTCAAACGGTAAAATACCGATAATGCACTTTGAAAACAACACAGTGCCATCTCCACTTCACAATCAGTTAGAATCAGATCAAATGCTATCTAATACTAACTAGAGTTATCATTAAGTAATGAACCATGCCTTTTGACTTTAACAACTGAAACTAAATAGACACGAATCTTGAAGTTCTGGCAGTTAAACTAAGAGTATGCTCCCATGAGCTTTCTTTTGTGTTTTGTTTGTTTGTTTGTTTGTTTTAAGAATAGTGGTTTAATACAAACATTTAAAGATCTACTTCCATTTTAATGCATTATTATTTCAGCAAGCAATAATGAATATAGAAGATTTTTTTCTAAGAAAGTGATGCATGCTGAAGAGTTTTATTTTCTTGGCTGCTTGCTGGAGTTCAATTACTTTTTGCAATTAGCTACCATTTTGTAGGATTACTTGGAAAAACAGCATATAGCAACAAAAAGTCAAGGAGAATTCTAGGCCAGTGGAAGACAGATTGACTCATTTATTCAGTTCTTAAGATCTGATAATTACAGTCAGGTTTGTTTGCTGTTTGTCATGGAAATGAGTCACAAGGTATGTTTCTTTAAGAAAGTACCATGTGTATTATACATAGCATCTGCCATGGTAAACTTGGTTTCATGGATTATGGAAAAGAATGCACTTAGCATAGAAAGTACACATAAAATGACTGAATATGTATTCTCAATGATGTCCGTGTGCTGCAATAGCACCACATTCCATTCCCTTCATTTTCCAAAGCATCTCCAGGTGTTTTTCTTCAGTGTGTGTGTGTGTGTGTTTAATATGTACGTATTCACAGGCTGGTTTACACAAGATGATATTGGCACCTCATAAATGGATCAAATGTGAAATTCTACATATCCCATTTTTTTCAAATCTCTCACGACTCTTTATAATATCATTCCCTGTTCTTCTGAGAAGGTGCTGTTCTCCTGCTATTTTATTTTTAACCTGTCAACTGAAGGCTTATCTAGGGATCCTATCCATATATTGAAGTCCTTTGAGGACATAAGAAAATTAAACAGCTCCTTTTTATACAAAAACAGCAAGCATGAGTCATGAGGTAGCCCAGAACTGAAAGTGAAGAAGTGCAAAGAACTGAGGGCAAATGCAGCATTAGCAAATTTGAAATTACAAATTAGGAGACTAGAAGAAGAATTGAATACATGAATTTTGCTCTGAATAGATGTGGCACAAGGACTCACTGTTTTAGAATCAGAGGACTTACTTTGTTTGACATCTTTTGATTATCCTTTTGCCTTTTGTTTACTTATCTGCAGTTGCTTTACTCCCAAAGATTAACATACACACACACAAAGCAGCCTTTGTATCTGAAGATGTAATTTCTTACTTTGGCTTTAGAAGAAGGAAAGAAAAGAGAAGGGAAGAAGCACAGTGGGTGTGAACAGTATGACCATATCAGCTCCTTCCATTCCTATGATGGCCTCTGACACTTCATGAATTCCCATTGGACAATGAACAGATCTAGGTCCTAAAAAGAAAAGAAAAAAAAAAAAAAAGAAAAAAAAAAAAAAAGAAGAAAAAAAAAAAAAAAGAAAAAAAAAAAAAGAAAAGGGAAGACTAAATATCAACTAAAAGTTTTAATGGAAGTTCCAGACTTAGTTCCTTTTGTGTACTCTCGTAACCTAGATAGAAATATGACAAGTTGCTGTTCATTTCATTAAAAACTGTGCGAGAAGATTAGATATAAGTATCATATTACTATATAATTAGAAGGATATATTAGATCATGGAACAAAAAAAAAAAAAAACAACATAAGGTACAACAAGGACCACAAGGCACAATAGGAAAGTATGACATAAAAGCTAGGTACAAAACTGATAAATATTTGAGTTAATAATTGGTAAAATTAAACATTACAAGAAATAACTAGAAGACTAGAAAAGATGAGCTACAAATGAAGACTGAAAGAATTTTTGTGTTGTTTTTAGTTTTTTAAATATAAAAAAAAAAAAACTTGTTGAAGAAAAAACAATAGTAGGAGTTAAAATGCATTGCTTCCTGTGTAAAGCATTCTTGCAAGCAAGAAGGAACTATGCTGTTCCCTACACATGAGATGAAGCTTGAGGACTTAAGCACTCAAACAGAAACAAAAGATCAGGATATGAAAGGGTGTCAGCTAAGGACTGTTAGAAGTAATTGTATATTTTCCACAGTCAAGTATTAGACAAGTATTTCAGGAAAGTCTAATTCTGCCACTAGATAGCAAGGCAGACTTTCAAGAATGTTTCAAATGGACTTTACTATTTATGATTCTTTTATGATTTAAACCAAATGATGTTTTGAAAAAACTGGTACATTTTCACCTTAAGTCTAATCTGAACAAGTTACATTTGGTTATGTTAAGCCACAGATAAATTAGCATTTTAAAACTTTCTAGTACAATTTAGAAACTCAGCACAGTTTGCTCTAGATGATGTTTGGTTTATCAACAAATGAACTTTCTGTTCAAGTTCTATTACAATCACAGTATCTCTGCTGTTTATTCAAAAGGTCAGCCTGAAGTTAACTCTTATTTTCTTTGAATGAAAGACAGTATGTGATGCACATTTACAGGAATTTCTCCAAAGTGGAAGCTTTTACAGGAGAATGCATTATAGGAATTCTGACAGAGCAGATGCAAGAGCTGCTGATACTATTCTAAATGTGTCATTATACTATATGGTATAGAAATCTTCCTTATATACCCTTAAAGGAGAGAGGACCAAAATCTTGTGACATTTCTAGGAATGGTAATGGGTATGACTTCTAAGATATTTTCAGCTAGATATACAAATGCAAATATATATATATCATATATATATATATATATATATATATATATATATATATATATATATATATATATATAAAAGTTGAAAGAATTTATCCTTTGACCCTGACAAAGACAGAGCAAATTGAAGACAATAAGCAAGCAAGCTCCCATGTAGTTAATGGAGGCTGTAGGAAAGAATTGGATAGATTCCCAGAAGTAATACTAACACTTTCTGAGAAAGTTGAGAAATATATGTATATATTGTTTATCTTCAAAAATATTTGGCAGAACTGCTTTTTGAAATGTTATGTTGCTATCATCTAATTAACATTTAAAAACATGCTTGGGCTTATAGACACCTGATAAAGATAACTGGAAAGGGACTGTGACAGACATTCAGAGGATAACTAACTTATTTTTATGATTTCTTTAGGAAAAAAAAGTAGTCCTATGTTGTGTACTTAAGCACTTCACTTGCTGTTCAGTTCTCACAAAAACCAATGTCTCAATGGATGGCAAAGAGGTTCCAGTGCCTTTTCCCTTCCAGCTAATATGCTCCAGTGTCACTTAGCAGTGTATGATCAAATTCAGTCTGTTGTCACCTTTAAGACACTTGATATGTCAATAACTCAGTGATCACATATAAAAACTCAAAAGGATGAGAAAGCGTGGCATTTTAGAAAGATGCAAATAGTATATGCAATACTGTAGCATGTAGGAAAACAATGTACACATGTTTATGATCTTCTTGTGGATGATTCTGTTTGAACTTACATGACTTGTTTGCCAAGGAGGAAAAATAGTGTTAGCTAGCTTTTTGCTAACTAATTTTATTAAAATTTCTCTTGCAAGATCAAATTATTTTTAAATGTGTGCATGAAGATCTCTTTAGCAACAGATAAAAGTATCATAATGAATACCAGACATTCAATTCACTTAATTAAGAGAAGAGGGTTTTTTTTTTTTTTTTTTGTTTTGTTTTGTTTTGTTTTGTTTTGTTTTTTTTGTAGAGAGATCTTTCTGAATGTACAGTGGAGAAATGGAGAAAAAGGTAAAGAGAACACTAAATTCGTATCCATGAGGGGGAATTAATAGAATAACCCTTTCAGTGTTATGTGTAGATTTTCTCTTTTGTATATTAGGAAATGCATACATCAAAGCAGTGATTTTGGCTGATGTTAGATATGTATGTGCAAGTACATGTAGGGAAGGGGAAGGCAATTAGCAAAGAACCTTTGTCCTGCAGTAATTGATAATTAGTGTCATGGTTTCATAATGAATAAAGTCATGGGATTAGCACTTATCTCTCATTAGCCAGCTAAATAAATTAGAATTAAAATCATTTCATCATTCTGCAGATTCTGCAAAATGAATCATTCTGCATCATATGCTACCTATTATTATACCTTCATTTTAAATACAGCACTACAGTGACATGAGAGAAAACAGAAAAATATCTTGTTGTTAAATTCCATACCTAAACATAGTAGGAAAGCCAGGGAATGACACCAAATTCAATACAGAATACTTAAATGTATCTTGATAGCTGAAAGAAATAACATGTCATCACAATACTAATCTCTCACATAAACCTTTTTAGACCATGATTCTCTAATGAAAGAATATTTATGCCGTCTATGTCAAAGATCTGGAATGAAATTTAAAATATTGTGCAAAACAATAATAATTAAGGAAATATTAATAAAATTTCCTGAGCATTAATTGTATATTTCAAGAGAGAAATTTTTAAATAAGTGAGATTGTGAGTTTTATCATTTTATATCTGAACCAAGAGCCAAGGTAAAGTAGCTCATATGTGTGCCTTGCCTGACAACAACTTCTCATCTTCCTTGCAATGCATAATATATGAGTGGTTCTCCAACCCATTCCCTTCAGGCTTTGTATCTAGCCAAAGTTAAATTTACCAAAGAATTTTCCTGATTTCATGTGTGCGGCTATGCACATCAGTAATCATAGTGATCTGAGGAGGTAAGAAATGTTACACAGTGTCAGACCAGTCATCCATCTAGCACAGTAAGCCATCTCTGATAGAGACAGCAGGAGATGTGCTTTGAGAGGTAGCATGCAGCCTGGCCACTCTCCGCTATTCCATTTGGTTTCCACCATTTGGCAGCTTGGATAAAGGATGTATTAATGGATAAAGGATGTAGATAAATTACTGCAGATAAATTACTGTATCTGTACAGCATTACTATATCTGTACAGCATATCTGTACATTAAGCATCTGCTTATGGATCCCAAGAATTGCTTATCCTTTCCAAAGATCCCAACACAACATTTAGTCTAAAAATCTACTCACTATCCACTGTATAAAAATATTTTTTCTGCTTTAACAGGCGCTCATGTAAATGTCAGTAAATTCTAGTTTTCTGAAATTGGGTAAATAACAATTCTGAATTCATCTTATTCACCACTTTCATGATTGTTGTTAAAACTCTGTTTCATGTTCCCTCAGTGGGATTGCACTAGTTTCCAGGTGTGCTGATGAATCAGTGCTCTTGGTAAGGCTGTTAGAATATTAATGGCAACTAGTGGAGTTTCTTCTATCTATGCAGATGTAATTTTACAGATAATACGTGTTTTGTCCCTCAACGTTAGTCAAAACGGGAAACTGGAAGTCACTGTTACCTAAGATGTCAATGATGTTTATTCACACTCTCAAAACCAAATCAGGAGACACTGGAGAGGAGCTAGGCCCTTACTGTTTCATTGCATTGGTTGTTTTCAAACCTCCATGTAGACATGGAAAGGAATATTCACAATCAGCACTTCATACAGCATATAAGAGAATAGGTAGCAGATGTTACAAGTTCTACAGTAGTAATACGGTTACTAAAAAGTGTACCTTCTTCAGCTATAAGAATTTAATATATGCTTATTATACTGTGGTACTGAGTACGGAGTCAGTACTGCAAATCTGGGGTCGCAAACCTATTTATGTTATTGTAGTCATTAATCATGTTCATTGTTTCACTACAGTACAAGCAAATGCATGAGAAAAATGTGATGGCTATAATCGTTTCTGGTACAAAAGTGTTTTGTGTGTTGGTGTTGGTGTGTTTTAAAGAACGTCACCACAAAGACATGGAAGATATATTTTTGATGTTGTTACTCCCCACTACAAATTTTTGAGTTATTAGTGATTAGTTTCCTTCACAGTTACTGCTTGCTTGTGGCTGGTAGATAACGTATAGATAGCTGGTATGGTGAAGGTCATCACAGAAAACACAAAGACATACAAATTATATTATATACTATGATCAGTATCTTGCCTCTTTGATATCAAGCCAGCAAAAGTGTGATTCATAGGCAGGACACGGTGGCTGCAGATTTGTGCAGCTACTAACTGTGCCAATAACTACAGAAAAGTGTGGCTGCAACTCCTCTCTCCAAAGGAAGACAATGAATGCCTGAGAAATGCTGGGTATTATAATTATATATTTTCCATTATATATTTTAACCATGTTTTTATTATTATTTCTCATTTCACACTTCCTTCTTGTTCTAGTTCTTTATGTATACACAAACAGTTGGGTTGGTTGTGAAAATGAGTTTGTTTTCTCACTCCTAACTCTCCTACAGTCAAAAGATAGAAGAGATAGATGGTGCCATGATCATAGGAATCACATTCAAATACACAGATATGTAGTTTTATGTTAACCTCTATCAAATGCATGAATACCGGTATTATGAACTTACTTAAAATTACAATCTTTGGAGCAATCCAAATATAAACTAACAGCTTGGAGAAATGAATACATGGAAGTATTTTTTATAATTCTTGTTGGAAGTCATTCTAGGTTGGCCCTGAAACCAAAAGTACATAACTATCACCAGAATTTGAGGGTATAGCTTAGATTCTTCATAAAAGCATAACTTTCTGAATGTTTAATGTGACAAACATCATAATTGTAGAATCTGGATGCTGAACTCTTTTTTAGCTGCCTAAATGAGCATCAAAGTCTATGGAAAACTGATTACATAATAAGCACTTGTACACATATAGATGTATAGTTAGATCCATCTACTGAAATATGGATTCTTTCCATAAGAAATATAGATTCTATTAATGAGAAATTTGTCATCTACAAGGTAAGACCTTCAGTGTTGGCAATAGATCTGTGCAAGAGCTAGAGACTGGAGAAGAAACAGAACAGGTTTACTTTCAACTTCTTTCCTAAAAATTAATCCTCAATATGCTCTGAATTCTAGAGCTAATATTATCAGAGTTACCTCATTCAGTTCTGTATCTCATTAGCCTAAAAGTTTGCATGAATTTCTCTAAATTCAGGTTTCTTTCTTGTGAGAGTTCTACTGTCTCCTAATATTTATTTGTTTGTTTGTTTGTTTGTTTATGTTAAAATGGAGAGAACAGATGTTCTTAAGACACAATCAAATTAAATTTCATTCAAGAATGATATTTTTTTTCCCAGTAAATAAAATTGTGATAGGGTCAATATTCTATTTTTGGTTTCATTAGGATTTATATATATATGATTATTCTCTGTAAGCTTGTCAGACTAGGTTCTGTAAACTTGACATCTATTCTATCTACATGTCATTCACATGTTGAATTCTCTTTCAGTCTCCTGCTTAGGTTATGCATTCAGAGTATCTCCCTGTAATTGCTCTTCTTTTTGCCATATCACTAGCAATGGATAAAGAAACATGAGATGTAGTTCAAGGAAGTTACAGTCCTGTACACTTGAAGGTGGAGTGCTTGCATATGACTCCTTTGCTAACACAAACCTCCAGGTAGCCCCAGTGTCCCATGTACAAGGGAAAATGCATGCACTTGAAGACTGGTCAGCTCTGATGTAAACTGCTTTACCTTCACTTCTCCATGTATCTCTTGACATGTCCAGCCACATGTCAAGAACTGGTATGAAAATGATTATGTGTATGCTGAGCACATTTTCTCTGTGAATTCTGCACATTTCTACCCTTCAGTTTGATCCACTGCACTTAATAAAGACTGAATTGAATGTGAGTTGTATCTGACTAGTTATTTCTTTGGGGATTAGTTTAATATTAAAAGGCTCTGCTTCTCCTTTGAGTCTCATAGCATAGGAAGCACACTGAAATTTCTTTCAAAAATATATCTGCATTAATATAAACCTTAAGTCAGGATTCAAATTGCATCTTTCCTCTCCCTCTTTTTAATCAAGAAGAGTCTTATCTCCATTGAAATTATGGTGTATGTAGGGCTCTGTTGCATTATGGTTTCTTTTTTAAACTTTATAATCTGCCAGCTTTTAAAATCTTGAGAGGATATTTTGAATATTCCACTGCATTTGTGTGTGCCCTTTCACAATGTGAGTGTCACCAGAAAGAGACACATCCTTGAATCTGCTGATCTCACTCAGATAAATCAGCCATCCACAAAGCATCACAGTTCTGTTATTCCTGAAAAAAACTGATTTTTAATCCTTTCTTGAAATGTAAATATGTTGCTTTCAGAGTGCATGCTTTGTGCTGTCTGCATGTAGATTAAGTACCATTGATCAATAAGTAAACTTCCAAAAAAAATGCTTCCAAAACTCCAATGATGAAATTATAATGTAAATTATAATCAATTACAACAACTTTAAATTGAGTCTTCTTTTTTGTTGACTGGTTCCAAATTGGCTACAGCAGGTCAGCTGAAATAATACATATTTTTCCCCTTTGGATCACACACACACACACAAATAAAAAATAAAAATTAAAAAAATATATATTGTTTTGTAAAAAAATAGCTTAAATAATTAGATATTTGTTTATATTTGGAAGCCTCCAAAACTACATTGTTGCTAGATCATGTCTTCCCCACTGACTATTCTTATTCTAAGGCCCTTTTATTTTAAAGCAATACTTTCATCAAATTGAATTACATCCCAAGTGTAAAATGTACTTGCATAACTGTTTGAAGTGCTAGACACCTAGCTTAAAAATGTTTCACTTGTTTCTCTTAATTTATAACATGTGTACTTTATCATCTGCAAAGCACAACTAGGCAATATTTCATTGACACTGTATTTGTTCTGCCAGTAAGCTTACTGTCAAACATTTGTGAAGAGATACTTGCAAGTAATGAGATTTCATTATTAAAGCTCTATTTTTTTATTATTTTTTTTATTTATTTTTTGTGCTGAGAGGTATTGTCTCTGATATGCGGAAACCTGAAAATGCTTATGTATGTATGAGGTAATTATATTCATGTCAGCAGTCCCATTGAGTTAATGAGATTATTAACAAGAGAAAAGTTGCTCCTATTTATGTGTTTTCAGAAATAGACTATATTTTCTGTTTCTGTGTTTTCAAAATCTTAGAAGCTGTTTAAGCAGCTCTTTTCCCCCTGGATTTATTTGTTCGTAATGGTTAGACCTATATTTTACTGAGAAGTGGTATCCAAGTCCTCTAAGCAGCTTTAAAGATCTAAGCCTAATATACTTGGTATACGCCTATGCTAATGTCATCACTTTCCCTGCTTCTGTGCTGATTTTCATAAGCATTGCTAATCAGTATGACAGAAAAATGTGATTATTTTTTTTTAATCTCAAGTGTTCTCAGCCTGTCTTATATGTAGTTCCATGATTTAAAACAAACAAACAAACAAAAAACAAACAAACAAACAAACAAACAAACAAATATATATCCCTTCTTTCAATAATGTTTCCTATATGTGTGTGATTTTTTTTGTTAGGCATCTGCTGCTGCCAAAAGAGGAATTGAGTGGCTCCTACTGTGATCCAATATAGTTTTTCTTCTGACCTCATTTTTTTAAGGAGGTCTTCAACTTCCAAATTGTTTTGAAATTCTATGTCCCACTTTGTGGTTGGATACCCATTCAGCACAGTATACACTAATTATGAATTTATTGTGAAATTAGTTCACAGCATATTCACAAAGTGGAAATAATATTCAGAATTTTGCAATTTCTGTTTTGTGGAATATCTGTTCTTCAAATACCAATAGATTCTTAATTTTTCCTGAAAAACACATTTTAATTACTGTTAATAAAATAGTGGATTTCTTTCATGCAGTAACTGTGCACAGGACTACAACTTACACAGCAGATAACATAATTATGTCTGTCTGTGATATGTTAGCTTCCTTCCCTCAGGTCTCTAAAGATCAGTTTTGGCTACTCTCTTATTTACTGCCTACAGATCACTACCGATCACTTAGGTACAGTTTTATTTTATCCTGTCTATAGACGGCATACAAATCCTTTCTCCATTTTCCCTTCATCAGCAAGGTCTCAAAGGCTTTGTCTTTCTTCCTCCCTTCCTCTGTGCCTCCCTCCCTCCCTCCCTCCTCCCTCCCTCCATACTTCCCTCTCTCGCTTTCCTTCCTTCCTTCCTTCCTTCCTTCCTTCCTTTCTTTTTCTTCCTTCCTTCCTTCCTTGTCTTCTTCCTTCCTTCCTTCCTTGTCTCTCTCTCCCTCTCTCTTTCTTTCTCTAATCTAAACATACCCACTTTTAGTTTTAAACCATTATCCTTTGTTCTATCAATACATGCCCTTATAAAATGTTTCCATATTTCTCATAAGTCACCTGCAAGTATTGAAGGCTGCAATAAGGTCTCCCCAGAGCTTTCTCTTCTCCAGACTAAACAACTCCAGCTCTTGCAGCCTGAACACAGCACTCCAAGTGGAGCTTCACAAGGGTGGAGTAGAAGGGAAGAATCACCTCCCTCAAACTGCTGGCCATACTTCTTTTTGAATGATACGATTGACTTTCTGAGCTGAAAAACCCACACTTCCAGTTCATGTCCAGTATTTCATCCACCAGAACCCCCAACTCTTTCCCTGCAGGGCTGTTCCCAATACATTCATCCCCCAGTCTGTGCTGATGTTTGGGATCGCCCCAACCCAGGTGCAGGCAGGATCTTGCTCTTGGCCTTGTTGAACTTCATGAGGTAAATGTTGGCCTGCTTCTCAAGTGTGTCCAGGCTCCTCTGGACATCATCCTTTCCCTCTAGTGTGTCAGCTGTCCCTCTCAGCTGGGTGTCATCAGCAAATGTGCTGAGGGTGCACTTAATCCATGTCCATGTCACCGACAATGTTAAAGAGCACCAGTACCAGTACCGAACCCTGAAGAACATCACTCATTACTGATCTCCACTAGGACAGAGAGCCATTGACTGTAACTCTTTGGCTGCAACCATTCAGACAATTCCTTATCCACTGAATGGTGCCCCATTCAAATCCATCTCTCTCCAATTTGGAGATCAGAATGTCATATGGGACCATGTCGACGGCCTTACAGAGTTCCAGATAGATGACATCAGTTGCTTTTATTTTTCCCACTCCATCATAGAAAGACACTAGATTGGTCAGGCATAATTTGCCCTTTCTGAAACCATGTTGGCTATCTCAAATCACCTCCCTGCTTTCCATGTGCCTATGAGATATTAAAATAACTCATGATAATAATAATTTAATAGCTATGAGCTATTAAAATAGCTTATTCCTCAGCACTTGCTTGACACTATACTTTTAACACTTACTGATTTTAGACCTTCAGTACAGGAAAGATGCTGACAAAGTAGAGAAGCTTGGGGGGTGAAACCAGGACAGCAAGGTTAGAGCTCTAGCCTTGTGAGGAGAAGCTGTGGAACCAGGCTTTGTTCAGCCTGGAGCATAGATGGTTTTAGAGCCCCTAACCGCACCCTTGTGCCTATTGGGAGGGGGTCAATATAAATAAGCTTCAAAACAGGTTGCTCAGAAATGTGTCAGTCTGTTCTTGAAGATTTTTAGGAATGGATAATGCCCTGAGTACCTTTTTGTGAATTTTCACTTCTGACCCTTCTCCAAGCAGAAAGCTAAACTAGATGACCGCTGAGGTCCCTTCCAGCCCAAACTAGTCTCTGATTCTCAAACTAAATAAGTCTGTGGGTGTAAGTGGGAAGAGAGTAGATTGTTCTTGATGTAAATTAAATATATATATATATATATATATGTTGGAGAGTAATATTTTGAGTTAGAGTTCATTGACCCATTGACTTTTAATGAGAATACTGTAAAGTTGATTATTTAAGCTGGGAGTTCATTTAATTTCTGGGGTTCACACAGTCAAATCCCTAACTCAGAGAAGATTTAGCTAGATGAAGTTGTTCAAGACTTTTGTGAGTCTTAAAAATTGACTGAGACAAAACGTCATGTCTGTATTTTAAGCCATAGAACACTGTACCACTACTTACAAATATTAAATAATAAATAAGAGTTTTGACTGCAGATGATGTCAGTGAGTCATCACGGCCCAGTTTTGGATACCTATTTTGAGAATTAGTATTTGTGGTCATAATGAGTCTGCATGGGATCCCACTGAAGTTTGATATCAGCCAAACTTCGTGGCAGGCTGGGTATACAATATGACAAAAGGGCCTTTAGTCACAGATAGAGAAGCCAAATAAGCAGTACCTGATTCTGAAACACAAGTGTTCTAAGAACGAAGTGCAGCAGCAATCCTGATGCTTTATAGCTTCTTGTCAAACTGCTTTCAAAATGTATCCTGTTCAAGTGTTGGTTATGCTTTTCATCTGTTGTGCTTCCTAAAAAGGTCTTGGACTAAATTTTTGTTAAGTGAAAAGAGGGTGGGCGTTACTTATTCTACCAATAACAGTTAATATAGTTTATGTTTCTCTGGGAGGCTTTATACCCAACAAAAGAAGTTAAAGAGAAGATCTTTATTAACCATTGCAATATATTAGGCATATCCATTAACACAGACCAAGAGCTACAGAAATGTGGGGATGAAATAAAAATCAACTTTGTAGTATACCTTTCCTTCTAGAGAAGAAATGGGGTTTGGGAATGGAAGAAAAGGGCTCCTGGAAGAGCTGGTCAAAGGAACTCATTGAATGGCTACAGCAAGAAAGCAATTAGGTCCATGAAAAAGTATTAAGAAGTCATGTTCTCATAGGCATGCCAGGAACTGTTTACACAACATGTATTTCTGTGGAATTCAAGGCACATTTACCCAGCACAGTAACAAATTTACACTTCTTGGATACAAACTAGTATCTTTATGTTGTTTAGTATGCATTCAGACCCAGCTTTAACACTACACTGCATTGTGTGTTTTAACCTTAGCTTCTGTGATTTAGAATTGATCTACAGTGATTAGACTGCATTGTCTGGCTACCTTCCATCTCTGCCTTTTAGTTTATACTGTTATCCTGAAATATCTGTAAGGAGTTAATCGAGACATCACTGTGCAGTGCTGCAGGAACTGATTGCTTGCACTGCTTTAGAAACAATATGTGAAAGATTTCCCCAAAGGCTGTGGTTTTCAGTCTGAAGCCCAAAAGAATGGAACTGCTGCTGTGAAGCAGTAAGGACTGAGTGAAGAGACTCTGGAAATGCCAGTCCCTCTTGAAACAGCTTCTTATTCCTGCTTGACAAATATATTTTTCACCCTGAACATGTCTTGAAATTGCAGCATTATCATACTGACTGATTTACCTGCTACTGGGGAAATAGAAGAATTAGGAGTGATCTAAGCACTTTTCTTTCTTCCTTCCTTCCTCCCTCCCTCCCTTCCTCCCTCTCTCCCTCCCTCCCTCCCTCTCTCCCTTCCTTCCTTCCTTCCTTCCTTCCTTCCTTCCTTCCTTCCTTCCTTCCTTCCTTCCTTCCTTCCTTCCTTCCTTCCTTCCTTCCTTCCTTCCTTCCTTCCTTCCTTTCTCTCTTTCTCTCTTTCTCTCTTTCTCTCTTTCTCTCTTTCTCTCTTTCTCTCTTTCTCTCTTTCTCTCTTTCTCTCTTTCTCTCTTTCTCTCTTTCTCTCTTTCTCTCTTTTTTCTCTCTTTCTCTCTTTCTCTCTTTCTAGTTCCAGGTCTGAATCTCTCTAAATAGCATTTTGCTATACCTCTGCTATTATGTTTCCAAGGCTGTATATGTAGTTAACACACACACACACATCCATTCACACTGAACCTACAGAAATGGCCCTTGTAAAATTTTACCTCTAAAATGTAAAAATCCGAAGTACTCTATGCCATTCATTAGCCAAAACTGAAGCATTCCTGCAATTTGTTTCTTTAGCTTCATGCCCACTTTGATTCATGGTTTTATCATGTCTAAATATTGCAGACCTTGGATGCATACCAAGTAGATTTTCCCCATAGTAGTATTCACTTATAAGAGGCTGGTAGCATCTGTGTCAAAGATTAATAATTATTTGCTGAAAAGTAAATCAGTCTTCTTTGATCTAAGATTTCCTAACGAAGACAAATGTGTTTTTTCTTTTATCCTCTCCTTCTTGAATAAACAAAGATTGTTCTAGGCAGAAATTAAAATAACATTAAATTAAATTAAATAACGTTAAATAGAAAATTAAATTAAAATAAATAAAATAAAATAAAATAAAATAAAATATATATAATATAATATAATATAATATAATATAATATAATATAATATAATATAATATGATATGATATAATATAATATAAAGATAAAGATAAAATTAGATAATCATCTCAGCCTAACCCATTCCTGAAGACTGAGGTACAGACCAAATTCATTACTTTACCTGTCCCCTAACACCTGTCACATCACACCTCTTACAATGAAATGATCAGATTTTGGCAAGTCAGATCAGTGTGAAAGTCCTACTTTAGTGGAAAAAATTACTTGCCTTGCACCAACAATACTACGAGTGATTAATGCCAAATTTAGGCATGGTACAGTAAAGAATCCCAACCAATAAATATTACCAGCCTGTTTCACATTGATGCCATCAGCACAGAGGATGAACAAAAAATGCAACAGGAAAACTAAGAAGAAAAGAAAAAATAGACAGAAGTAGTTCGCAAAGCAACAAGTCTTCAAGAACAGGAAATGAAGGAAGAAGGAATGACATCATTCCCACATATCATCTGGATCTCCACATTGGAGGGATACAGATTTGATGGGTGGACCATTCAGTGGATAAGGAGTTGTCTTGAAGGTCACACCCAGTGAGTGGTGGTCAATGGCTCTATGTCCAGGTGGAGGCCAGTGGCAAGCGGTGTCCCTCAGGGGTCTGTCTTGGGAGCAGTGATGTTTAATATCTTTATCAACAACATAGACAGTGGGATAGAGTGCACCCTCAGCAAGTTCTCAAATGACACCAAGATGAGTGGTGCTGTCAATATACCAGAAAGAAGAGATGACATCCAGAGGGACCTAATGAGGTTCAATAAGTCCAAGTGCAAGATGCTGCAGCTGGGTCAGGGCAATCCCAGACATGAGGACAGACCGGGAGAACTCATTGAAAGCAGCCCTGCAGAGAAGGACTTGGGGGTTCTGGTGGACAAAAAGCTCAACGCAATCCAGCAGTGTGCACTTGCAGCCCAGAAGGCCAACTGCGTCCTGGGCTGCATCAACCGAGGGGTGGCCATCAGGTAAAGGGATGTGACTGTCCCCCTCTGCTCTGCCCTCATGAGACCCCACATGGAGTACTGCATCCAGGTCTGGGGTCCCCAGCACAAGAAAGATGTGGACCTGATACAGCGGGTCCAGAGAAAGGCTATGAAGCTGATCAGAGGGTTGGAGCACATCTCCTATGAAGAAAGGCTGAGAGAGCTGGGGGTGTTCAGCCTACAGAAGAGAAGGCTTGGGGTGACCTCATTGCAGCTCTTCAATCCTTAAAGGAGGCTTATAAAAAAGGACGGAGAGCAACTTTTATCTTGGGCAGATAATAACAGGACAAGGGGGAATAATTTTAAACTAAAATAGGAGAGATTTAGATTAAATATTTGGAGGAAATTCTTCACTCAGAGGGTGGTGAGGCCCTGGAAGAGGTTGACCAGAGAAGCTGTGGATGCCCCATCCCTGGAGGTGTTCAAGGCTGGGTTGGATGAGGCCCTGGACAACTTGATCTGGTGGGTGGTGTTCCTGCCTATGAAAGGGGGGTTGGAACTAGGTGATCCTTAGGGTCCATTTTAACCCAAGCTGTTCTATGGTACGCTATGGTAAGGGCAAGGAGGAGCACAATAAAACACTAGTTGGAGAATCAGCTGTCAAACATATCCAAAATTCAGGAACCAGGCTTAAGAGTACTTGGAAATATTTGAAGGGGTTTCACCATTTGTTATGACCGCACAACTGGCAAGGGTCAGTGTGATTTTCATAGTTATGGCTAGCTGTATATCTGGCAGTAGACTACTGGGCTTTTAGATATCTGCTACAAATGACACAGTCATCAGTACAAAATAATAATAATAATAATAAATCAATATTTTCAGGTGTCTCATGTTTTTGCTTTCTGTTCAGGGATGACAAGAGAATCATACCCCACATCAGTTTCATTTTTCACAGGATTTCACGGGATTTCAAACTTGTCTCATACACACTGATGTGCAAATAAGATGCTACAGTGAACATTTTTGTGTTAAAGGCAGGTCTTGCTTTAAAAATAAATAAATAAATAAATAAATATATTATGCAGAGTTCCAACATTATACTCCTAAATGCTATGTGTCACCACAAAAGTCTGAGTTTTCATTTCATTTCATTTGCAAGTAATTTGCCTCAAATTATTCCTTTTTTATTTACCTTGATTTTTGCACATTCAAGGAAATTTTCCTCCCTATAGGAGCACAAGAGCACACCGAAAAGAAACTTCTTCAGAAAACCCCAAAGATTGGTCTGTCTACCGTTACTAGTTTTAAGGTAGGAGGTTCATATTATCAAAACGGCAATGGACCACCAGAGAAACTGTATCTTATTTGTGACCCGGTAATGGTAGGTCACTGAAAAGAAGGAAAAGATAAAAGTGGAATAAGTCATTCCCTGTACCATATTTGGTACAGGAAATTTTCTTTCCTTTTCTTTTACAATAGGTAGAGGTATCACATGTACACTGGGGAATCACCCAAGTTTCTTTAGAAGCCTTATGGTATGAATAACAGGGCTTCATTTCTTCATCCTTTCGTTCCCATTCTCTACAAACAGCTGGCCGTGCCAGGCTGCACTCTCTGCTTTCCTGCTGCCACTTATTTCTAGCACTCTGCTCTCCACTGTAACTGCAGTTCAAACCTGTGATGTTTCTGCTGTGGCTTTCTTTGCTTCCTGCTCAGGACAGAGAAAGAAGCTTATTAATACTGCCATGCAAAACATCAGAAGGTAAAAGCATTTACCGGTGTCTGTTTGCAATGCTGTGAGGGATGTGACTCCTAGAGATAAAGAATCCAAATAAAGTTAATATGTCTGCAAAACTGCAGTCCAGCTTTCTCTTTCCTTTTTCTTCCTTCACAGTCCACATCAGGTGAACTCCTCCACTTTAATGAATGCAGTAGGTTGAACTTAGAAAGAAAAATGTCCTATCACAAGAATTTAGAATTGGAATGAAAATAAGTCTGTCATCATTGTATCATCCATCATCTATGTGCCCTTGGCAATTTTGTTTAGTCATATGTCAAAACTAAGTGAACCAGAAGAAAACTGAGCTGCATGAAAAATAAACTGGAATGAGGGAAAAAAAAAAAAAAAAAAAAAAAAAAAGAACAAGAAAAAAAAAAAAAAACACTCATAAAAACTTACACAGGGCTTCTTTTTCCACAATAAATTATTCAAGTGTCAGTCTACTATTTCTAATCTGATTTCTTTTCCTAGCCAGTTCTTTTATCTCTATTTGGTATTGGAATAGCCTAAAAAATATCTAGATCAGGGCATCATCCATAGTCTAACTTTAATAGTTTTAACACAGAAGATTGTAAATACATTGAATTTATCCACTACAAGACTCAATAGTGAAGTTGAACTATCAGGATATTATCAGGTGCAATTAAATGTTGTATCAACACAAATGTTGCTTCTCCCTCCACACTGCAGGAGTACACACTGAAGGTTTTGAGAGTGTGAAAAGACATTTTCCCCAGACTCATTTTTCATTTCTAAACGTCACCGAAGTTCTTGCTGGGGAGAAACTCTAAAGAGGAATCCCTCGCCATTTTGTATAACTGGCCTTGAATGCTAGATTTTCAGA